>NC_059432.1:1967822-2002822 GCF_021028975.2 Sphaerodactylus townsendi | reverse complement strand
TGTGCATTCCTGTAATGTAGGTTTGATGTTAATGGGTTGTAAAGTGGGTAATAATTTTCTTACTGGCCCCCTTCAATCAGATTAGATCATGTTATTGACCACGCTGTTCGTTTTATAACCACAATCATATTGTGGAGGAAGATCGTTGGCAAGTTGTGCAGTTGTAAGTGCCCATTAAGGCAAAGAATGACAGATTTGCTCAGTTGGCATTTTTCTGTTCTTTAAAAAAATATTGTCTTGTCCCTGCAGGCTGTTTTCCTGGCCACATCCTGAATTAGCATCTTTCCCTCCGTTTTAGGATTACATGATATCTTGCTGGATGACAGTTGATTGTTCAGGACACTTCTGTTATAAGATATAATTGGAAGTCAGGTTGTTGCTATATCTTCTTTGACCAACTGTTTATGTTCCTCCTCTAGCATCACTTAACATTCTTATTTCAGGTTTCAATTAACTTTATTAGAAGAAGAAAGAGAGTTTGGATTTATATCCCCCTCCCTTCTTTCTAGTAAGGAGACTCAAGGTGGCTTGCAAACTCTTTTCCCTTCCTCACCCTCCAACAGACACCTTGGCTGTTTCCACACGGAGGCGGAAGGGGTCGGGTTGGCGCAATCCACGCCGACCCAACCCCTCTGGGACCGTTCACATGGACGGTCCCAGAATCGGCAGGGACGACGGCGCAGAGCTGCGCCGTCGTCAGAGCGACTCACCTGTCCTGTGGCCCTCCGGCACGTCGCCAAGGCCAGGGGACATGCCCCCCTGCCCTGCGCGACTGCTGCAGAGTCGCAGGGTAAAGGGGGCGTGTCCCCAGGCCTCAGCGACGTGCCGGAGGGCCGCAGGACAGGTAAGTCGCCCCGTTGTGGGGGGAGGGAAGGCGCCTGGAAGCCGCTGCCATTCGCATGGCAGCAGCTTCAAGCCGCCGTTTCCCATAAACCTTGCTTGCCAAGTGAGGTTGGGAAATGGCAACTTCGCGCCGGTCGGGCGGCGTGAGGGCGGCGCGGCTGCGAAGCAGCTGCGCCCCCTGTGCGAATGGCTCCCTGGGGACAGTGTTTTTGCCATCCCCAGAGCACCATAATCCGCCTGTGTGGAAAGGGCCCTTGTGAGGTAGGTGGGGTTGGAAGAGTCCTGAACAAAGAGTGAGTAGCCCAAGATCATCTAGCAGGAACGCAAGAGTAGGAAAACAAATTTGGTTCACCAGATAAGAGTCCACTGCTCATCTGGAGGAGCAGGGAATCAAACCCAGTTTTGCAGATTAGAGTACACCTGCTCTTAAACACTACACCATGTTTGGCCATTAAACCACCTCCACAACGTAAGATACGATTCATTCAAGTGTCTTCTTTTGACCACATTTTCATCTTTTCCACACTTTCCCAAATAATATCCAAACCCTCTCATTGTTAAATGATATTCATCAAATCATTTAATGCATTCTTTCTGGTTAATTTTCATTTTGAAATAAGAATGTTGAAAATTACCACTCTGGTATAGTGGTGTAGTGGTTAAGAGGGGTGGGCTCTAATCTGAAGAACCAGGCTCGAGTCCCTACTCTTCCACATGAGTGGCAGTCTTATCTGGTGGACTGGATTGGTTTCCCTGCTCCTACACATGAAGCCTGCTGGGTGATCTTAGGCTAGTCACAATTCTCTCAGGATTCTCTCAGCCCCACCTACCTTACAAGGTGTCTGTTGTTGGGAAGAGAAAGGGATGGAGTTTGTAAGTCTCTTTGGCCGTTTCCGCACGGCCACGCTGGGGGTTTCCGCACGGCCACGCTGGGGGTTGGGTTGGCATACATGACAGCGACCCAACCTCCCCGGGACCATTCGCATGAACAGGAAGACGGCGCCGCGGAATGATGTCGCCCAATCGACATATCTTCCCTGCGACCGTCCGGTGCGTTGCTGAGGCCAGGGGACATGCCCCCCTGCCCTGCATGACCACTCCAGAAACATAAAACAGCTTGAGTTGGGAGAAAATTGTTTGGCGGGAGACTGTGGGGAAATGGTGGTCAGGCAGAGAGAGTTAAGAACATAAGAACATAAGAACAAGCCAGCTGGATCAGGCCAGAGTCCATCTAGTCCAGCTCTCTGCTACTCGCAGTGGCCCACCAGGTGCCTTTGGGAGCTCACATGCAGGAGGTGAAAGCAATGGCCTTCTGCGGCTGTTGCTCCCGAGCACCTGGACTGTTAAGGCATTTGCAATCTCAGATCAAAGAGGATCAAGATTGGTAGCCATAAATCGACTTCTCCTCCATAAATCTGTCCAAGCCCCTTTTAAAGCTATCCAGATAAGTGGCCATCACCACCTCCTGTGGCAGCATATTCCAAACACCAATCACATGTTGCGTGAAGAAGTATTTCCGGGGACGGGGCGGTATAAAAGCCTAAAGTATAAATAAATAAATAAATTATATAAGGGCATGACAATCCTTGCAGTTTTATTATCAACTCCTTTCTTAATCATCCTCAGCATAGAGTTTGCCTTTTTCACAGCTGCCATGCATTGAGTTGACATTCCCATGGAACTATCAACTAAGACGCCCAGTTCATATTCCTTCTTTTGTGCACCATTTTGCTCTCAAAATGGACCCTACCACTCCCTGATTTATAGGAGCAAATCCATGTTTAAAATCAGTTTGTTTGCCACCAGTGTGCCACGTCTGATCCTTAGCCATTCATGATGTTAGAAAAAAGGTAAACGATTCCAGCTGGGGAAATAGTGACTTGCTAGCTGAAGTTGGCATACTCAAGAGAAAGTATTGGAGAACTGTTTTATCAGACATTGGGCTCAGACTGCTAGATTTAGTTTAGAATTATGGATCAGCCCAGCAGTGTGTGTGAGTGCAGTTTATAGAAACTTCTTGAGGGATAAAGGTAAAAGGTAAAACTTACATTTATTCAAGCATCTCCAGTTCACAGCTTTGTTCCAGGAAAAAGGTAGATAGAAAGAAACCCTAATCTAAGAATTACTTTCCCTATGACAAGTGGACTCTCTAACACACCGTCACATGTGTGCAGGTGAGGAGAATTGGAGACGGGGACGTTGGAGGGGTTTAGTGCCACAGATGCCACCCTCCAAACCATCCATTTTCTCCAGGAGAACTTATTTCTATCATCGGAAGCCATTCTGGGGGGATCCCCATGCCTGATCTGGAGGCTGACATCCCTGCATGTCTGTCTGTCTGTCTGTCTGTCTGTCTGTCTGTCTGTCTGTCTGTCTGTCTGTCTGTCTGTCTGTCTGTCTGTCTGTCTGTCTGTCTGTCTGTCTGTCTGTCTGTCTGTCTGTCTGTCTGTCTGTCTGTCTGTCTGTCTGTCTGTCTGTCTGTCTGTCTGTCTGTCTGTCTGTCTGTCTATCTATCTATCTATCTATCTATCTATCTATCTATCTATCTATCTATCTATCTATCTATCTATCTATCTATCTATCTATCTATCTATCTATCTATCTATCTATCTATCTATCTATCTATCTATCTATCATTCATTCATTCATTCATTCATTCATTCATTCATTCATTCATTCATTCATTCATTCATTCATTCATTCATTCAAATTTATAGACCGCCCAATCCCCAAGGGGCTCTGGCCGGTGTACAACACTAATCTATATACAATATCAAACAAGGGTCACAATAGTGACCATATACACTAAAATCCATTAAAACCATTAAAACCATTAAAACAGCGGTCAAAAACAATAACAATAGCAATGGCGTCCCGTAACCCAATTCCTTTAAAACCACTTTCAAAGAAGGGAGCACGGACTCCTCCCTAAAATCTCAATTGTAGTAAATATACAAAAATAAATTATAAAAGATAGGGAGCAAAAGGGCCAAGGAGCAAAGCAAGGAAGCAAAGGGCGGGGGGCGCACCTCAGCGGCTGGACACTCCAAAGGCCCGGTTTTGACACAGGTCTCTGATGTTTAGGTTTGTTTTCATCATTGGCACATCCGTTGGACTGGCTTTCCACGCAATGATGAAAAGAGGAGTGAGCTGTGGGCAGCTCATCCGCAAATTAACCTGGAGGACCGTGGTCTTATTTCTGATCGGAGTCTGCTTCCTGAACTATGGACCAGCGGATGGTCCATGTAAGTATATAATCTCTCCTGTTTTCGGTCTTCTACCATTGTTAGAACCATAAAAGGTGCCCTCGGCAGCTCTGTTTTTATAGCAAAGAACCATAAACCACCAAGGGATGTCTGCCCCTCTGAGAACCTTGGTTTGGGGTGGCAACAAACCCAAGGAAAATTCTATAAGTTTATGCTTGCCCAGGAGTCTGCAACCTGCGGCTCTCCAGATGTTCGTGGACTACAAATCCCATCAGCTCCTGCCAGCATGGCCCCTGTAACCTCACAACTGGGAGGATGAGGAGGTTCTGGCACTCCAATTCTTCATCCTTGTGTGAAGTGAGTGGTTGTTTGTTTGTTTGTTTGTTTGTTTGTTTGTTTGTTTGTTTGTTTGTTTGTTTGTTTGTTTGTTTGTTTGTTTGTTTGTTTGTTTGTTTGTTTGTTTGTTTTGTTGGTTGGTTGGCTGGCTGGCTGGCTGGCTGGCTGGCTGGCTGGCTGGCTGGCTGATAGGATTTGTAGTCCATGAACATCTGGAGAGCCGCAGGTTGCAGACCCCTGTGCTAGTAGAATAACAATCTTTAATTGAAGCTGGCAAATTCCTGCAGTGTCTCTAACTGAAACTCATCCTCCATTTATTTACTTCATGTGTACCCCAACTTTTGAATTGATACTCAAGGGGGATTACAAGACACAAAGAATTAATCCTGTGCCCCCTCGTTCGAGGCATTTCCTCTCAAGGACCTTTCTGGACATGGGCAAACTCAGTAGGGTTGCCAACTCCCACCTGGGAAATTCCTGGAGACTTATGGGATGGAGTCCACAGAGGGTGAGGCTTTGGGAGGGACTTCAGCAGGATACCACGCCATAGTTCCCACCCCCCAAAGCACAAAAACAATCAAACATGAACCCTATGGGAAATGCCACAATATTTACTGGAACAAGTGGAAGAACCCTATGTTTGCGAGAGTAAGTCGAAAATCAATATGCACAAACCCATCAGATCTGTAGCACCACACATAGCAATTTCATACACTCGCAGGTGAGAAATGCAAAACCACAACAGCGTGGTAGGCTACATCCCATATTACTTATGAAAGACAACGTTTGGGATCAAACACTATTGCCAGTCAATTTCAGTGTTTTGTGGGCTGCTAAGCCCGCTTGGTCAGCTCTCCCTATTCTTTAAAGGCCCTTTCCCCACTCACCTCTGTCGGAGGGTTGCTGTGCGCAACTCCTGGCGCGCGCAACTCCTGGCGCGCGCCCTGGCTTCCCCACGACCCCGCGCTCTGCACGGGGTCATCAAAAGGCGCCATTTCAAAAGGCACCAGGAATTACACATGCTGAGGGGGCGCGAGAGAGGCAGCGTCGGGGCGGCTACGTTCTCGCCTCCCCTGAAGTGGAGGAGAGTAGTGCGGGGCTTAAGGTAAGTGGGGAAAGGGCCAAAGTTACCCAGTTTATTTCTGGAGATTTTGTATCCTATTCTATGTTCCCATGTCTCTTTCGGGCTAACTCGTGCTGTGGGGATGATGGGAACTGTAGTCCATAACATCTGGAGGGACGCGAGTTTGACACCTATGCTTTAACTGCTGCGATAAACTTACCCAGGATGCCAAGAGACAGTTTCTACTGAGCAGCCCAAGCGTGACATGCCGGGAGTGGGGGGAGGGGCCCAGCACAGCACATCATCTTCTTGGCCTGCGGAAGGTCCCAGGTTTGATACCAGGTTTGAAGGTCCCAGGTATCTCCAGCTAAAAGGACCGGGCAGTCGTGCTCTGAAAGGCCTCTGCCTGAGACTTGAGAAAGCCGTTGCCAGTACTGACCCGGATGGGCCAAGAACCTGTTTTGGCATAAATTGGCTTCATTTCAGAGGACAAATGGTGACATGAAAAATGATTTTAAAGAACGTGTCGTCCTCTTCTACAACCTTAAGAACATAAGAACATAAGAACAAGCCAGCTGGATCAGACCGGAGTCCATCTAGTCCAGCTCTCTGTTACTCGCAGTGGCCTACCAGGTGCCTTTGGGAGCTCACATGCAGGAGGTGAAAGCAATGGCCTTCTGCTGCTGCTGCTGCTCCCGAGCACCTGGACTGTTAAGGCATTTGCAATCTCAGATCAAAGAGGATCAAGATTGGTAGCCATAAATCGACTTCTCCTCCATAAATCTGTCCAAGCCCCTTTGAAAGCTATCCAGGTTAGTGGCCATCACCACCTCCTGTGGCAGCATATTCCAATCACACGTTGTGTGAAGAAGCGTTTCCTTTTATTAGTCCCAATTCTTCCCCCCAGCATTTTCAATGGATGCCCCCTGGTTCTAGTATTGTGAGAAAGAGAGAAAAATTTCTCTTTGTCAACATTTTCTACCCCATGCATAATTTTGTTGCATAGCCCTTCAATCATATCCCCCCCCTCAGCCGTCCTCCCTCTCCAAACTAAAGAGTCCCAAACGCTGCAGCCTCTCCTCATAGGGAAGGTGCTCCAGTCCCTCAATCATCCTCGTTGCCCTTCTCTGCACTTTTTCTATCTCCTCAATATCCTTTTTGAGATGTGGCGACCAGAACTGGACACAGGACTCCAAGTGCGGTCGCACCACTGCTTTATATAAGGGCATGACAATCTTTGCAGTTCTATTCTCAATTCCTTTCCTAATGATCCCCAGCATAGAGTTTGCCTTTTTCACAGCTGCCATGCATTGAGTTGACATTCCCACGGAACTATCAACTATCAACCTTGAGGCCTTGAGTCCCGGCAGTTACGGCGCAAACCCAGGCAAAGGGTCTTGTTTGTTTTTGCGAAAAAGCCAGCAACCTACAAATGGCAGCAAATTGCAATTTTTGCATTTACCAGCAAACCCGCCAGCGATTGCCCATCAAACAGCTGGTGCCAGGCGCGAGTCGAGGCTGTGAACGTTTTTCTCCTTCCAGCAAGAATGGCTTGCTAATTTCGTTTGGCAAAACAGAGAGGGGACTTTTAGTGACAATAATCGGATCTGGAGACTTTTAGAAACAACAATTACCAGACCAGAGGTGTCTCGTTTCAGCTGCCTCCCTATGGTAAATCCCGTAAGCTCTGCAAATATTTGGGAAGGCTTGCAGAGGTTGTGTGTGTGTGTGTGTGTGTGTGTGTGTGTGTTTTATTTATCAAAATTCTTCTCTCCCTCTCTTGGCTGTTACATGCAGCATCCATTTTCCAGCAGAAACCAAAGACAACTCTTTTTATAGAGCCCCAGGGAAGAAAGAGAAATGAGAAGGAGCTGAGTTCTTGGCACTTAGGTTGGATATGTTTGCAATTCCCCCCATACCCTCCCCCCCAATCTCTCTGCTTCCACTCCAAAGGCTGAAAACCTATAAAGCCGTTGCAATAATAGCTTCCAAATCCTGTTCTTCTGAAAGGCCATTGTGCTACTTAAATGCCATTGTTTTGATTTGGCAGTTCAGTGGGGCTAGGCGGTAAACCGTCACTCGAATAAGGTTGCCAATTTCCAGTGGGGGCCTGGAGATCTTCTGAAATGATCACTGATCTCCAGATGAAAGAGATCAATTCCCCTGGAAAACATGCCAACTTTGGAGGGTGGACTCTACCACCAGCTGTCCGGGCCCTGTGGAACCTTGGAGAGTTCCGCAGGGCCTGCAAAACCGAGTTGTTCCACTGGGCCTTTGGAGAGACCAGCCGCTGACAGTGCCTCTGCCCCCCGCCTCTGCCCCCCCTCTGCTTATAGGGGTCCCTAACATCATCGGGACCCATTATTCCCTTCTGGGGAGGGTTGTATATGGGTTTGTGGGACATTGTTTTAAAACGTAATTGTTTTAACTTGTATGTACATTTTTTATATATCATATTTTATATTGTTCACCGCCCTGAGCCCTTCGGGGATAGGGCGGTATATTAAATCCAATTAAATAATAATAATAATAATAATAATAATAATAATAATAATAATAATAATAATAATAATAATAATAATAATAATATGGCACTCACGGCCCTCCAGATGTTATGGACGACAGTTCCCATAATCTCCTGCCAGCATCATGCTGGCAGGGGATGATGGGAACTGTAGTCCATAACATCTGGAGGGCCACGAGTCTGACACCTGTGCTGATGACCGTGGGCTTAGACTGGAGCAGTACACCATAGTGAAGAATTAAACACAAAATCACATTACAGCAAAAAAAAAGGGAAGAGAGAACAGAGGGATTAAAGATGAAAACATTACCAGTGGGGGAAAACAGAAAAGGAAGAAAAGAAGGTTTGGACAGTTGGAAAATTATAAATAAGATTTCTACTTACAGAAAGCAAAAGTGGTTTCAACCCCTGTAGAAACAGTAGGAGAAATGAGGGATGTGGATACAATATGACGTAGCACTTACAGAAAGACTTGGAAGGCCTGGAGTCAGTGGTGGGATCCAAAAATTTTAGTAACAGGTTCCCATGGTGGTTGGATTCAAACTGTGGCGTAGTGCCAGTGGGGCTGGGCTGGGCGTGACAGGGGCGTGGCCAGGCATTCCGGGGGCGGGGCATTCCTTGGCGGGGCTGTGGCAAGGATGCAGCCACTGCGCCGGTTCTTAGGCACACACAAATAATTAGTAACCTACTCTCGGGAACCTGTGAGAACCTGCTGGATCCCACCTCTGCCTGGAGTTAAATCCTCATGCAGCCATGAGGATAATCCTGGGCCATTTATGCACTTGTGGTCTCCTTTGCATAGAGTGTATATTCACTTCGGGTTTGATTCTCAGTTACCCTTGTGTTCCCCCCTCTTCAGAATTCAGTACAGCACAGATCAGAGAAGCCCCGTGGTTCCAAGAGCAGGCCAAGTGCAGGGTTTTTTCCCCACCTGTGCAGATTTTTTCCCCACCTCTCCAAAAGATGAGCTTCCAGTAGGCACGCTAATTGCCAACCAATTTCAACTAACCAAGTGATTTCTATACCCCCAGGAGGCAGAGATTTTTATGTGTGCTTTGGGGAGAGGGACGTATAAGCACAGTCTTCACAGAGATGGAAATATCTCCCCCCCCAAAAAAAGAACAGAAAGGAAATGAGGATGTTACAGTTAAGATGGCGAGCTGCAGTTGAAAGCTCCCAGAGCAGAACATATAAACAAGTCCATTGCCTGAGAGACATTCTTGCTGGTGACTAGCCCAAGGTCACCCAGCAGGCTTCATGTGGAGGAGTGAGGAAACAAATCCAGTTCATCAGATAAGAGACCGCCACTTAGGTGGAAGAGTGGGGAATCAAACTCGGTTCTCCAGATTAGAGTCTACCACTCTTAACCACGACACCGCACTGGCTGTCAGGTTAAAGGTAACTTGAGGTGAGTGATAATCCAGAAAGCAGAGTTGTTTTTGAAAAGCCAAAAGCAAAAAAAGAAAAGAAAAGTGAAATACACTGTATTTACATGTAATATGCTTGAATAAAAAGAGAATAGAACAAGCAGTGGTGGGATCCAAAAATTTTAGTAACAGGTTCCCATGGTCGTGGGATTCAAACTGTGGCGTAGCACCAATGGGGCTGGGCGGGGCACAACGAGGGCGGGGGCGGGCATTCCAGGGGCGGGACATTCCTGGGCAGGGCTGTGGCAAGGACGCAGCCGCTGCCCTGGTCCTTGGGCGGGAAACGAATGCACGTAGGCGCAGGCTGCCACGCACGCCGGTGCACCTCCTGCTAGACTGCTTCAAGTTCTGCGCGCTACTGCTGAGAGGAGGGGCGTAACTAAGGCAAAAAGTCACGTGGCAAAATCACCCATTAGTAACCCCCTCTCGGCACACACAAATAATTAGTAACCTACTCTCGGGAACCTGTGAGAACCTGCTGGATCCCACCTCTGAGAACAAGAGCACATTGTAAAATAAATCAGATCCATTGGGGAAATGAGAATAAAAAAGCAGAAGTGGTACATATTTATTGAAAAGAAATAAGAAACTAAAAAGAAGAAAATAGGTGACAGAGTTGTTGAAAGTGTTGCAAGAGCACACAATAGAGACTTTATGAGAACACCCTGAGCTCTGAAGTGTCAAATGTACTGGTTGTGATGTAGGAAATCTGATGCATACATGTACGTATTGCTCAGCCAAACACTTCGGTTGTGAAAAAAGTAGTGATCATACTATGCAGTCACAATGAAAAGGTCATTGACCAAGAGCAATGTTTTTTTCATATTGTGGGAATCAGGTTTTCTTTTAAGAAAAATTCGGCGGCGGGGGGGGGGGATATGGCATATCCAAGTATTGCTAACAGTGTATTAAAACATAACAAGGCTATATGCTGAAGAACAGTCGGTTCTATCCTATTCAATGTTTGGATTTTCCAAGAGTTATATTACATTTATAATAGAGGGAATAGGGCGGAACAAAAGAAACATGCAAAATAACCAGATTGAAGCTTTCCTTTCGTGTGTCTGATCTTTCAAGATCATATAGCTGGCATTTTTTTTAAAAAAAAAAACTGCTAAACGATAAATTCCCAATCCATTTAACATTTTTTTTCCAGCAAGCTTTTGAGTTCAAACGTTTCACCACTGAGTCTGAAAATGAAAGCTTCAATATAAACTGGACCAATTCCCCGGGTTATAACTTTCTCAAGCGGATGCAAATAGTAGGCCATGCAATAATGGCAAGAAATGTGATATTGTTTTTGATACAGATTTCTCACTTAACGCCTGCCTGATTGCCGTGACCCAAGTCATATTGCGCTTAACCCTTTTAGGTTTCTGACCAGATAATAAAGAAAATCTGGTTGAATGTCATTGCGTTTTGTGTGGAATTTGCGGCTCTGGAATTTCCCAAGGGCAAGGAGAAGTCACACTGCGACGTATCATATGATCAAAAACCAAAGGCTAACCCAATCAAACCCCAATACAATCTAACGATTTTTGTTGTAAATTGATGGAAAGCTGGTAATATTACAGGGCGCCTTTCTGTTAATATGAATCAGGATAGCTTCCTCAGTTTAACCCGCCAGTTGTGTTAGTTTGATACTGATCGCGTGGCTAGAAGCTGTATTTGGGCATTTTAAAAAAAAGGCTGCTAATATCTTTGGAAGTATGGTTGGTATGTGAAGCGGCGCCCACTGCTATTTTAATAGTTTAATTTATAGATAGATATAGATTATAGATATTATTCCGCTCATTTTCTGAAACACGTCATAGCTGCCCCTTGCAAGTGTGAACACAAAGGATACAAAGATAAGGTGACCCTTTGTGAACCGGGACAGGTGGGTAGGCGCCCCAGAAGGCAGTGCGGCAGCCTTCCAAAATAGGGACACTTGAAATAACCCGTGGGACATGGGACAAATTGTTTGAAGGCAGGACTGTCCTGCCAAAATCGGACATCTGATCAGCCTATACAAAGAGCATGGAAGCATTAGTGATCCAGTGGAGTTTATATGGAGGTGCTGCTTGTTAAGATCAGCTGTATCAGGATCTAGTTTACATGGGACAATCAAATGATGACTGAAACCTCCAGCGATGACTTGCTTATTTTAAGAGGCTGGCCCAGGGTTTTCCACATTCTCATTTCCTTCTTGTGTGGATTTGGTTGTTGTGGGCTTTCCAGGCTGTGTGGCCGTGGTCTGGTAGATCTTGTTCCTAACGTTTCGCCTGCATCTGTGGCTGCCATTTTCAGAGGTGTGTCACAGAGAAAAGTCTGTTTCACACCGTGTCAAAGTGAAAAGGGAAAGTTTAGTGTGGTATATTGTCCATGTCTCAGGGCGGGGAACCAATCATTAACTTTCCCTTTTCACTTAGACACAGTGTGAAACAGGTTTCTCTCTGTGATACACCTCTGAAGATGCCAGCCACAGATGCAGGTGAAACGTTAGGAACAAAATCCACCAGACCACGGCCACACAGCCAGGAAAACCCACCAGAGCCAAATCTAGGGTTGCTTTTAGAGGCTGGTAATGGCCAACAATCTCTGCTCACTTGTCTTGAAATCCTGCAGGGTTGCCATAAGTTGGGGACTTCTTTATAGCAAAGAACAGAACAAAACAGGAGGTGGATCTCTGCATGTCATTCTTAAAACGTTGCCCAACAGAGAGGGTGATCTCACCCAAAGAATCTCGCCATACAAAGTGGGGAGCAGGGAAACACAGCATTTGCTCGGGCAAGTGACATTGGGTGGAAATTAATTTCTTGTCCTTTTATTCTACCGGGCCAAGTTCCTCCATGAGAGCGAACGAGAAAGCGGAGTCCTCTTCCGCCTGCGTCCCGGCGGTGCTCGCACAAACAAAAGGAGAGCGCATTAAGAATGAATGGCTGTAATGGACTGCTGGGAATACTTCCTCTTTAAGTGGACAACAGGGCTGGATGGAGCCCAGAGCTTTAAAAGAAGGAAACCTGCTGATTAAACCTCAGATTTGCGATCGTCAGTGTAAGCACTTTTCAAAAGGCCGGATGGCTGCGTGGGAAGCACCCCGTTTTAGAGAACAGGCAGCCTGATCTGGAAGGACTTGGATCAGATTCAAGATGGTCAGGACGGGCAAACTTCCAGGGTTGTGTCCTAAGGAGGAAGCTCGAATGTCATCTCCTAAGAGGCGGGTCAGTAGTAGTAGTAGTAGTAGTAGTAGTAGTAGTAGTAGTAGTAGTAGTAGTAGTAGTAGGAGGAGGAGGAGGAGGAGGAGGAGGAGGAGGAGGAGGAGGAGTTTGGATTTATATCCCCCCTTTCTCTCCTACAGGAGACTCAAAGGGGATGACAATCTCCTTGCCCTTCCCCCCTCACAACAAACACCCTGTGAGGTAGGTGGGGCTGAGAGAGCTCTGAGAAGCTGTGACTAGCCCAAGGTCACCCTGCTGGCGTGGGTGGGAGTGCACAGGCTAATCTGAATTCCCCAGATAAGCCTCCACAGCTCAGGCGGCAGAGCTGGGAATCAAACCCGGTTCCTCCAGATTAGGTACACGAGCTCTTAACCTCCTACGCCACTGCTGCTCCTTGTTAGCTGTGGCATAATGGATTGATTCGGACACGATGTGCTTTTTCTGCCAGTTCTTCAGTTCCGGGCTTTTGCTCGGATTCTGGCATGCCGACCTTGATGTCCCAAGCTAGCTTGATCTCATCGGGTTTTGGAAGCTAAGCAGGGTCGGTCCTGGTTAGTGTTTGGATGGGAGACCCCAAAGGAAGTCCAGGGTTGCTGTGCAGAGGCAGGCAACGGCCAACCACCTCTGAGCATCTCTTGCCTCGGAAACCTCACAGGATCGCCATTAGGATGATGAAGAAGAGTTTGGATTGACACACTGTCTTTCTCCCCTGTATGGAGACTCCAGGTGGCTTGCAAGCTCCTTTCCCTTCCTCTCCCTACAACAGACACCTTTGTGACTAGCCATTGTGACATCAGCACCAGCTCAACCAATCACACATCTTTATTCCCCACTTTCCTCTTTTTCATTTTGAAAGGGAATAATTGCGGCAAAGAAGGAAACTGGCAGTTGTTCCTGATTCATTTCTATTTTCAAAGGAAAGGAGGATCACTGTCCTTTGGCGGCATGTGTTTCGAAGAAGAAGAGGAGGACTTTGGATTTATATCCCACCTTTCTGCCCTGTAAGGAGACTCAAGGTGGCTTACAAGCTCCTTTCCCTTCCTCTCCTCACAACAAACACCCTGTGAGGTCGGTGGGGCTGAGAGAGCTCTGAAGAACTGTGACTAGCCCAAGGTCACTCAGCAGGAATGTAGGAGTGTGGGAACACATCTGGTTCACCAGATAAGCCTCTGCCACTCAGGTGAAGGAGTGGGGAATCAATCCTGGTTCTCCAGATTAGAATTCACCTGCTCTTAACCACTACACCACGCTGGCTCTCCATAAGTTATCACCGTAAGTTATCCTCCATGAGGATCACCATAAGCTAGCTGCAACTTTACAACACTTTCTACCATACGTATAAAACATAGGCTGATTCCGCATGGGCCAAAAACAGCAGTGTGAAAACGGTGTCAAAATGATGTAAAAGGGTTTAAAACAGTGTAAAAGGGTTTATACGGTTTTCACACCGTTTTCACACTGCTGTTTTGGGCGCGTGCGGAATCAGCCATAGCTCAGTCCAACTTATGGCAACAGGGTTTTCAAGTAGAGCTGCTGGGTTCTTCCTCAATGGACCTGGCAAACCCTATTTGAAATCTTTTGGGATTCCAATAAGTTGGTTGTGACTTGAGAGTGGTCTATTCTTCACAACTCACTGAAAATGTTTGCAAAACATTTGCAACACATTTTCAATCCCTCCCACTGTTTGACTGCACTCACTCCCTTGAAACGACTCCTGGCCACCATTTTGTGTTTTCCCCCCTGTTTTTTAAAATTCACCATGGCTTCGATGCTTCAGTGCTTCAATACATAAGAACATAAGAACAAGCCAGCTGGATCAGACCAGAGTCCATCTCCAGCTCTCTGCTACTCGCAGTGGCCCACCAGGTGCCTTTGGGAGCTCACCTGTAGGAGGTGAAAGCAAGGGCCTTCTGCGGCTGCTGCTGCTCCTGAGCACCTGGTCTGCTAAGGCATTTGCAATCAGAGATCAAGGAGGATCAAGATTGGTAGCCATAGATCGACTTCTCCTCCATAAATCTGTCCAAGCCCCTTTTAAAGCCATCCAAGTTAGTGGCCATCACCACCTCCTGTGGCAGCATATTCCAAACACCAATCACACGTTGCGTGAAGAAGTGTTTCCTTTTATCAGTCCTAATTCTTCCCCCCAGCATTTTCAATGGATGCCCCCTGGTTCTAGTATTGTGAGAAAGAGAGAACAATTTCTCTCTGTCAACATTTTCTACCCCATGCCTCATGCTGCCATTTCCCACACCTCTTGTAATCAAAGCTTTGAAAATGTTACCCCCCCCCCCCGCCAAATTAAAAAAACAGAAATAATGAAAATAAACAAGTGAGAAGGAACGGAATGAACTCTGCAACATGATAGAAAATGGCTCTGAGGTGGAAGTTTGGGGATGGCAGAGAAGCATAGAAAACATTTCAACACGATCCTGCAGCAAGCGAAAACGTTTTGAAAATGTTTCAGGGCGAAGAATTGTTATAAAAGAGGATGCATTTAAAACGATTCCAGGTTGGAAATAATGCAAGGGGGTGGGTGGGGGAACTATGCAGAACTCCATGGAGGAAATGCTTTATTTCTCCCCTCAAAATGTCTCATTTTGGTTGTGCAGAAATGGCATGTACTTTCTACCACCACTAAAAACCTTTGCCATTAGTCTTAAATGTTGCTGTACTTTGTCATCTGCATGTTAATTGACTGGATCCCTTCGTTTTACTAGGCATCTTTTCTCTTAGATTCAAACATTATCAGTGGTGGGATCCAGCAGGTTCTCACAGGTTCCCGAGAGTAGGTTACTAATTATTGGTGTGTGCCGAGAGGGGGTTACTAATTGGTGATTTTGCCACGTGATTTTGGCCTTAGTTACGCCCCTCCTCTCAGCAGTAGCGCGCAGAACTTGAAGCAGTCTAGCAGAAGGTGCACCGGCGTGCGTGGCAGCCTGCGCCTGCGTGGATTCGTTTCCCGCCCAAGGACCGGCGCAGCGGCTACGTCCTTGCCACAGCCCCGCCCAGGAATGCCCGACCACGCCCCCGTCATGCCCCGCCCAGCCTAATTGGCGCTACGCCACAGTTTGAATCCCACCACCATGGGAACCTGTTACTAAAATTTTTGGATCCCACCACTGAATATTATCATATTTTATGGTGGGCTTACTGACTGACTGAATAGTTCTATTGTACTTGTAGTCTGCCTTGACTCACAGTGAGAAAAGTAGACTGCCAATTCAAATAAACATAGAAATAAAATCCCTGATAGCCTGAGGCGCTTTGCGTACTGGGTTTAGAGTCAGTCAGGGCCCTGGTTAGGGCTGGGGCTTTTGCATATAGTCCCAGCTGTCCAGGGCGGGAGGTGCAGCTGAGAAGTTAAGTAGAGGAAGGGTGAGCAGAAGCATAAAATGCAGTCAGGAGAAGTGGGAGCCTCCCCAGTCCCCGGACCTTTCTGATTTCCCAGAAAAGAAGGAAGAGAGGTCCTCCTTCTAACCGAGCGGTCTGCAACCTGCGGCTCTCCAGATGTTCGTGGACTACAAATCCCATCAGCCCTTGCCAGCATGGTCCCTGTAACCTCACAACTGGGAGGATGAGGAGGTTCTGGCACTCCGATACTTCATCCTTGTGTGAAGTGAGCGGTTGTTTGTTTGTTTGTGTGTTTTGTTGGTTGGCTGGCTGACTGGGGGCCTTTCCCCACTCACCGTTTGTTGCGCGCTACTCTTGCCAAGTAGTGCGGGGTCCAGCGGCACTCCTCACTACAGGGGCGGTGACAACGCAGCCGCCCCGACTCTGCCGCTCTCGCGCCCCCTCAGAGTGCGTCATTTCTGGCGCTGCTGAAAACAGCACCTTTTGATGACCCCGCGCAGAGCACGGGGCAGTGGGGAAGCCGGGGAACACAATCCCCGCACTGAAAAGGTCCACGCTGGATGAAACCGACGTCATTTTTAAAAGTGGGGAAATGGCCTGGCTCTCTTTTTTCTGGGAAATAAGTCCTTTCCTTATTCTCTGGCCAGATGGGGCGCCTTCCTTTTTAGAGGATTCCCTGGCCCCGCCCTCAACTGTCCTGTATCCATTCCCCTTCCACCTGGAAAGCTATAAAAGGAAGCGTGGCCTTCTCTATCTTTCCTTGCCCTTTCTCCTCCTGGTCTTCCCCAGGTCCGGGGCTCGGCCTTGCAATCTGAATTTAGTTTGAGCTCAGTTTTAAAGACTCATTTCAGCTCCAGATGCTGTGGAAGAATGACACTTTCCCCTCTTTCTCCAAGATGGTAGATAAGAAAAAAGCAGAGCGGGTTCAAAAATGCCATCCCTGCCATAACCCCGTGCTGGCCCCAGGGATTGGGAGATATTCCCAATCAGCCATGCACGTCAGAAAGGCCATGTACATGCACAAGTTGAAGGATCCAGACACAAAGACAGAAGCTCAATTCTTTTATAAATAACCTTCATCTTTCTTTTTGTAGTATCGTGGAGCTGGGCAAGAATTCCAGGTGTTCTGCAGCGTCTTGGATGTACTTACTTTGTTCTGGCTTCGATGCAGGCCTGCTTCGGCATAAAAGATCTCGACGGCGATCGGGTGAAGTGCAAATGCGTATCCACATGCCACAATATGCAAAAAAACTCTTTAAAAATTGTGTCTTCTTAATGGGGGGTGTCTCTGTTAAGCTTGCCCACTCTGGGTTGGGAAATTCCTGGAGATTTTCAGGATGATGAGGAAGAAGAAGAGTTTGGATTTATATCCCCCTTTCTCTCCTGTAAGTGTTACCGCTGATTGCCCGGTAACAATAAGCGATTTCAGCTCAGCAACGTAATGAGGCGCAGGAAGCAGGCGTTTCTTCAAAGCGAAAGGATTTTATTGCAAGTGGCGGTCAAAGCTCGGTCCGGAGAGAATCGCGCCTTGCAACGCAGTGCAGGGGCTTTTATTCCCGAAACTTCAAAGCGGGTAAAGGGGCAGGAAAGGGGAGGTGAGGGGGCAAGTCCCTCACCCCAAACACCAATCGCAATACAAAACAGTTCAAAAGCAAGATACAGTTACACTTTTCTGAATGGGATTGACCAAATCCCGCTGTCAGCCATCTTCCCGCGAGATCTCACAGTGGTGCTGAAGGAGAGCAGATAACAGTCCATTCACAGAATCCAGGTGGGCTCGCTACTGCACCTTGCTAATCCTCTCTATCAGATGGCTGTTATCCCCCGAGGCTCCCGCCTCGCATTGTTGCAACAAAGGGAAGTTCAAACTGTCCAATGGTGGTCCCTGCACGTCTTCCAATGGCTGGGGGCCTTTGGGTGCTGGCCACAGATTCGATTTGTAAATCCAAAGAGGGTCGTTGTCCTTATCAAAGAGTCGGCTGGGCGTTGGTCTAAACTGCATTCCAGAGCCAACGTTCTTGTCCCTTAATATCAAATCTTTCTGGCCACTGCTTTGGCCATCAGACACAAATTTCAAAAATAACATTTCTAAACTTTAAACGTTAGGGAAACCTTAAAGGGATAAACACATATACCTATAGGCAAGACTTTCCTAAACCTAACAAGAACAAAACCTTAAACTTAACTGGAGAACTTATTCAAACCAAAATCCTAAATAGCAGGCATATCATACATTCAACTAAAGAGGGGCTTTTATTACATCCTAGAATGACATAAACAAGAGGGAAATCATATAACATTGGCATAGGCATACATATACGTTCTCTGTGAGCCTTATGGAGGCTTCTGAACTACACAAGTCTCCGCATCCAGGCATGGAGCCAGTGTAGCCAGGCAACCTGACTTCAGGAAAATATTTGTTTATTTTCCTGTGAGGGTAACATAAGGAGACTCAAAGGGGCTTACAATCTCCTTTCCCTCCCCCCACAACAAACACCCTGTGAGGTGGGTGGGGCTGAGAGAGCTCCGTAGAGCTGTGACTCACCCAGCTGGCGTGTGTTGGAGAACACAAGCTAATCTAGTTCCCCAGATAAACCTCCACAGCTCAAGTGGCTGAGCGGGGAATTAAACCCGGTTCTCTTAACCACTACGCCACTGGAGCCTAGGCAGGGCAGTGTTTGGGGAGGGAGAGACCTCAGCAGGGCATAATGCCTGAGAGGCCACTCTCCAAAGCAGGCATTTTCTCCAGGGAAAGCTGGTCTCAGTAACCTGGAGATCTGTTGTAATTCCGGGAGATCTCCAGGTACCAACTGGAGGTTGGCAATCCTAGTCTCTGTGTGCATCACATGATTTGGAGAATGAACAGCTCTGGCCCCTGCCTGGTGGAATGCTCTACCTCCAACTGTCCGGGCCCTGCGGGACCTTGGCGAGTTCCGCAGGGCCTGCAAGACGGAGCTATTCCACCGGGCTTTTGGAGGGGCTGCCTGCCGTTTTACTGCCCCCCACTGAAATTGAAACTGAGGCTGCCTGTTTCCATCTTTCTCCATCTCGGTTGGGCCTGATTTTCTGATCCCACCACAGGCCCTGCCACTCCCTCCCTTTCTTTTTGGCCTTTAGATCGGGCGCCTGTTTTTAACTAACTTTTGTTAAACAACTTTTGTTGTTTGATTTACATTTGTTGTGTGTAACTGCTGCTTAAGTTTTTTAATTGGTTAATGGGTTTTAGTTTTGTGTTGTTTTGATTTGCTGTCTTGAAGAACAGCCGTGTTGTGAGCCGCCTCGGTGCCCTTCGGGGATGAGGCGGCCTATAGGCCGAACAAACAAACAAACAAACAAACATGTCCGGAACTTTGATTGGAACCCTCCAGACCGGAAAGATCTTTGGGGAGCTTCTTTATCCTGCATGAGACCATTTGTCCATCTTGCCAAGTGCTGCCCATTTTGATAAGAGCAGCCGTCCATAGCTCAGACTCCCAATTTTGCAATCTGAGATCTTTTTTCAAATGGAGGTTTCACCTGGGACGCTGTGCGCACAAAACGGAGGTTCTCCCTCCGAGCTGTAGCCTTTTCCCGCGTGCACTTAACGTGAATTCTTAGGGCAAGGGGTGACCAACTGTGGTGCTTTAGCTGTTCATGGACTACAATTCCCACCAGCCCTTGCTGGCATGTTTCGATGCACGAATGCACAGATCTGGTGAAGTAGGCTCTGGGTGATTCCGCAGAGGGCAAATAGACCAGGTGCAGGATGCCACATAACCCATTTTGGGGAGGGGACTTCACATAGAAGAAGAAGAAGAAGAAGAAGAAGAAGAAGAAGAAGAAGAAGAAGAGGAGGAGGAGGAGGAGGAGGAGGAGGAGTTTGGATTTATTTCCCCCCTTTCTCTCCTGTAGGAGACTCAAAGGGGCTTACAATCTCCTTCCCCTTCCCCCCTCACAACAAACACCCTGTGAGATAGGTGGGGCTGAGAGAGCTCTGAGAAGCTGTGACTAGCCCAAGGTCACCCAGCTGGCATGTGTGGGAGTGCACAGGCTAATCTGAATTCCCCAGATAAGCCTCCACAGCTCAGGCGGCAGAGCGGGGAATCAAACCCGGTTCCTCCAGATTAGATACACGAGCTCTTAACCTCCTACGCCACTGCTGCTCCCCCCCAAATGCCACCCCCCAAATGAGCCTGCCTCATTTTATTTCCCCCAACCCAGGTTTTTTAAAAATCGCTAAACTATCAATCCTTTTGAAAAATATTGCTTTGGCGCTGCTCCCGCATGAACAGCCAGGCAGGAGGCACTGTATTTCCCTCCCTTCCACGGCATCCATCGTCCAGTCAGGGACAATCCGCCTGCCGTTGCCCGGCTATTACGGGGAGGCCCCTTTTCCTTTTTTCTAAATTTTGCAGGTTGCATCTGCACAGCTACGCAGGCGCAGTCAGTCATATCGTGGGACGATCAGCAAGGCTATGGGGGCTCGTTTCCGCATCCCTGCGTAGCTACGCGTGTGTTGCAGGACATTTAAAAAAGAATGACGCGTCTCCATGCGAAAGGCACGAAAGCAACCCCGATTGTTTCTGTGGGTTCCAATTGCTGCCTTCGTGGAATGCACGTGAATGGGAAAACAGGAAAATGGGTTCCTTTATCATGACGGCGACCCGCTAGGCCTGTGCTGTGCGGAGCCGACCTGAGACTCAGGAAAGCTCATGCTAAGATAAATGTTGTTTTAGGGTTGAATGTGCTGCTGGGTTTCTGTTTAATTTTGCGGCTCAAAGACTAATGTGGCTACTCCTACGGAAAAATAATCTAATCACAGGGTCTGGGAGACATTTATAAGATGTGCAACAACCTTTTGCTAGCTAGAGAGGTGAGCGATTTTGCTTCTCAGGACGTGAAAAGGGACTGTTTGCTAGGGGGAAGCAGGGAAAGGGCTTACTGGCAGGAGAACTGGCATTTGATTGGCTGCTAGCGGTTTTGGAATGGTGCCCAGGGTGCCGATCGCCACTGGGACCACCTCAGCTGGTCAATTTTCAAATCGTGGTATTTAATGACCTTCTCGTGTTCTTTTTCAACGATCCTGCTGTCACCAGGTACCACTATGTGGTGGGAGCAGCAGTGGCGTAGGAGGTTAAGAGCTTGTGTATCTAATCTGGAGGAACCGGGTTTGATTCCCCGCTCTGCCGCCTGAGCTGTGGAGGCTTATCTGGGGAATTCAGATTAGCCTGTGCACTCCCACACACGCCAGCTGGGTGACCTTGGGCTAGCCACAGCTTCTTGGAGCTCTCTCAGCCCCACCTACCTCACAGGGTGTTTGTTGTGAGGGGGGAAGGGCAAGGAGATTGTAAGCCCCTTTGAGTCTCCTACAGGAGAGAAAGGGGGGATATAAATCCAAACTTTTCCTCTTCTTCTTCTTCTATGTCAACTATGGCCCCTTTATTGTCCTTGATCACTGTGATGTCCGGTGTATTATGTGCCAACACTTTGTCCGTTTGGATTCAAAAGTCCCACAAGATCTTCACCTTCTCATTTTCCATAACTTTCTCCGGACAATTTTCCCACCCGTTTTTAGCTGTCCTAACGTAATTCTTGCATAAGTTATTATTACTCCCCTTATTGTTACTGTTGTCGTTATTTGAAGGATAAGGCAAATCACAAAGCAGAGATCATAGTCTGGTTGAAGGACCCAATATGAATATTGTTAAAAGCTTATGCCTTCAAGTTGAGAAAAGGGAATGAGTTTCCATCGGATTCCGGTTTGAAAAGAACGAGACGTTAATTAGGGAAGTACTACAAAGCCTATTTCTGCTCTGGAAGAGAAGTTAACTGGGTGACCTCCCCCCCCCCCATCCATTTCCTCTTATCTCTGACTCGGAGGACTCTGTTTTAAATTTGGTCGAAATGCATATTTATAGACCAGACTGGAGTTTCTTCTCCTCGTGATAATGATCTGCTAATCATGATAAATACTGATGAGCTAAGTCTGTAATTACCCAGCAGACCACATGGACTGAATAGACCCTTTTAGAGGCTGCTGGAGAGCTGTCCTTTAATAACTGCCTAAATATATGTTTGCATTAGAGATGGCGACGGGCGCTCAGTCAGTGCTTCAAAACAATGCATACTTTTTTTTAACCTGTTCTCCTGTCGACCAGCGATTCTTTGGGCAGACACACGCATGCTGTCCTCCGTTGCGTTGCCAAGACCGACCCTAGAACCACAGGTCCATATTTTAAAAGCGCGCCCGTATGCATCTCTCCGCCATCCATATTTCAATTTTGGCAAAGTGCCTTCGATTCTTGCTGCTCTCACATTTCAGCCTCTTCTCGTCTTTCAGGAAGCAGCCTTACAGTGAACATGAGATGTGCCTTTCCACTGTTTCAGAGATTTGATTTGCAGCAGCAGTTCTAGATGTGTGCGTGCGTGTATGTGTGTATGTTTGCAGCTTTGCCCTTCCCCCATTCATGTTTTCGGATTGCGCCAGATGCGAGGCGTCGCGCCAAAGATAGAAAATAATCAGCGTCCACCGTAAAGATCGAGGAGCAGCTGCAGGGGTGGGGTTCGCACCATCGACTCTGCACGCTGGCGCATAAAAAGCAATGGGGTAACACTGAATGAAATCGAGGCACTTCCTTGGAGAACGCACGCAGGAATGCTGCCTTGCCGTTTCCTAAGGAGCGCTGGGACATGCAGAATAACGCATGTTCAATCCACTCTCACACGGCCGTCTGAGGATGAGTTTTTGCTGTTCCGCACGGCTGCAAGGTCGGACGAAATTTGCGTATTCGCCATATGCGGAAGGAGCTCAAAAATGGGTACTCAGAAGTGGATCTACTGGATTACATATATGTAGCAGCTACCAGGAGGCCCTCGATAGCTTGCAAAGTAGTTGATGTAGAGGCGCTGAAAGGGCAAATAAGCATCTTTTGTGTCATGGGCAAGGCAGACACAAAGACAGCTGTGAATCACCCACCGGCTGCGGTTGCCTCTGGGGGTGGGATGGGTGGAGCCAAGGTGACCGCTTCCGCTTAACTGAGGGCAAAAGCGAAGCCCGGGTCATGTTGGGCAAGGGCTGACGTCACCAGGAGGGGAGGGCGGATTGACCCTTTAAAGGGGAAAGCCCTCCTTTGTTCTGGCCATGTGCTTTGGCCAGCCTGCGATTTGCCCACCCACCTCTCCCTGGGTTCATTCGGTTGTTGCATGTTTCTGTCATAGCCGTTTGGCGGTGGCGCATGGGTAATGATCTGGAAGTGCCGACGGCGGCAAGAGGCAACCACCCTGCCGAACTGGCAAGTGGGGATCATGTCTTGCCAGGAGCGTCTGCCCGGCAGAGCCCTTCAGCGGAGCGAAGTCCAATACAGGAAAAATACGCCAGAACGGAGCTTAAGCTATGGAAACGAACAGGATCAAGACCCAGGCTAAGCCTCCGCGGCTTCTGTTTTGGATTTGGCCTAATAAAAGTAAGCTATGGCCAAAATGTTTATCCCAGCAAAGAGTCCAGTGTGGTTATTGGAGAGGATTCACCCTGGTGGTTCCCACCCTCAGATGGCAACATGTGGACGTGCAGGACAGCATAGGTTTGGCACCCTGTGCCTTTAAAAAATGCTCCCCCATCCTCCTCCTTTGACAGCAAATGGTGAGGTACCTAAAAGCTGCATTTCCCTTCCATCAAAGAAAACCGTGATGGATTGCCTTCAGCTGGAGGCGGAGGGGAACCTCTCAAGTGAAAACGACAGGAACTGGCTAACGGGTCGTAATGGCTTCTTGCAGGGCCCTGTAGTTAAGAGACCCATTTCCTGTTGATTTACATGCAGGGCTAGGGGGGAGATGAAACACATTAGGTTTAAGGCACGGTTCTAACTCCAATGCTTCCTGAAATGACCAGACTGCATTCTCCTGAGGGCGGTTTTTTTTTGTGACAATGTGAATTTCCTTCTCTTTGAAGTTCGGTCACTGGTGGGCTTCAATCAGGGATGTTCTTCTCTTCTGGCCGGAGTGGATAATCGTGGCCGCCCTGGAGACGCTGTGGCTTGTTCTGACATTCCACCTGCCTGTACCTGGGTGCCCCAGGTAAGTGGGCATGAATGAGAGATTTCTTACCACACTAAGGATTTTGGCAATGGAAAAAAGCCCCCTAACGTGCTCATTCACTTATACCATAAAGTAGGATGTTTGGGAGGTCATAGGGTCACCATAAGTCGGAAGTGGCTTATTAGCACTTAATAAACACGCTCAATATGAGATGGATTGGTTCGGTCAAGGAAATCCCTGGCCCTTGTTTGATTAGCAAGGCCTGACCCAAGCTGTTAATGATAGAAATTCTTTGTTTAAGCAAGCCTTTATTGGCATAGACAACAGTACAACAATAATAAAAAACGGATTAAAAAGCATATACAAAACAGGAAATAAATGTTAGGTCGAAGGAAATCTACTGGCGTTTAGTAATTTCCAGGAGAAAGTCTGCCACTATCATACAGAGAGAAGGATCAGGATTGTCCAACAAGTAGCGTAATCTAATTAAATCGGGGAGATGGGGTAAATGTAAAGGAGTAAGATTCACATACTTGGATCTGATTTCCTTGAATCTGAGACAGTGTAGTAATTGGTGGGCCAGAGATTCAACTGAGCCGTTGTTACATGGGCACAATCTTTTAGCCTTTTCTTGCTTATTAAATCTGCCATGCAACAAGGCAGAAGGCATAACATTAAAGAAATTCTTTGTGTGTGTTTGTGTGTAAGGTTTCAGAGGAACAAGACAGCGCATCACACACTGAAGACGGAGGATCAATATATTCAATAAATGTATTCATATATTATTATTATTATTGTCCAGTTACTGAATCCAATGATTGTACATCCAGTTTTTTGAAAAACAAGTAAAATATTTTTTTCAACAACAGAAGTTCATTTTCGAGATATATAATCCATATCTTCAACATCTACTGAACGAAAATAGTTCACTTTTTCCAATATCTTTAGGATGATTATATTCCATATAGAAAGTACTTCCCAAACGACTCGCGCGTTTTTAAGTACGTTTTCACTGTAGTCTTCCTGTGTGTAAGGTTTCGTCAAGTCACAGGTGACTTTATGGTGACCCTAGTAGGATTTTCAAGGCAAGAGATGTTCAGAGATGGTTTTCTGTTGCCTGGCTCCTCATGGACTGAGAGAGTCCCGAGAGAACCGTGACTGGCCCACGGTCACCCAGCGGGTTTCACGTGGCGAATGGCAAATTGACTCCAGTTTGACGGAACAGAGTCTGCTGCTCTTCACAACTATCCCACGCTGATTCTCGGAACTCTTTGGAAGTCATTCATTCAAAGGGCTGTCATAAGTTGGAAGTGACTTGGAAGCATTTTATGCGCACGCACACACAGATCCTCAAGATAGCAGGACTCGTTTCCCTGTCACACTCCAAGCAACACTGACCCAACCGTCTTTTTTTACTGCCGTGTTCATCAAAGTCCAGTTTCTTCAGCATTCCCCCCCTCTTCAACAGTACAATTTTTAAAATATCTGAAAACACCTCCCATCTTGCCCCAGTCAGGTCAAGAATCTCTCCATTCATGGCTTTGGGGGTAAACGGCACCACCTTCAAGTGCCAAATCAGAAGATGCTTTTTCTTTTACACCCCTAGTTTTGTAAGCTGAAGGGTTCTCTTCTCTCCTGTCACCCCCATTCCCATAGAACTCTTTTTGAACTGTTACCATCCGGCAGACGATACAGGTCT
Source organism: Sphaerodactylus townsendi (assembly GCF_021028975.2). Taxonomy (NCBI): domain Eukaryota; kingdom Metazoa; phylum Chordata; class Lepidosauria; order Squamata; family Sphaerodactylidae; genus Sphaerodactylus; species Sphaerodactylus townsendi. The sequence continues at coordinate 1,977,160 of NC_059432.1, read as the reverse complement.
ATCAAAACTAGGACAAAGAGGCTTAGAGACAGCTTCTACTCTAGAGCTGTGGCTATGCTGAACTCCGCGGCTTCGTGTTGATGTGTTTGGGGCTGTGTAGGGATGGGTGGAGGAAGGGGAAAGTGAGGATGGGATATGAGTCTGAAATGGTGTGCATCGAGGAATGCTGCCGTAAATTTCATTGTGCATGCACCATGACAATAAAATGCTTATGCTTAACAGGGATGGCGAACCTATGGCACGGGTGCCAGAGGTGGCACTCGGAGCCCTCTCTGTGGGCACACACACACAGAGTTCATCATGTGGGGGGGGGTTGGAAAATCACCCCCCCACACACACACATCTAGACTGACCTGGGCCACTGAGCACAACGTGCACGCACCGCGGTGAGCAGGGAGGACTCCGCTGGCGGGCCTGGTGCCTGTGCTCCGGGTGGCTGCTGCCTGAGTGGGGTGGGGGGGGGTGTGCAGAGGAGGCAGAGATGCTAGAGAGGCACAGAGCGGTGTGCGCGGGACTTGCTGGAGGCTAGAGCAGGCTGGCCCCTGCTCGAGCGGTTGGGGCGGAGGAAGAGGGAGCCAACCGTTTTTTCCTAAACTAAAACCTCAGCATTCAGGTTAAATTGCCGGGTTGCCACTTTGCGATACATAAGTGGGGTTTGGGTTGCAATGTGGGCACTCGGTCTCAAAAAGGTTCGCCATCGCTGCCATAGAACTCTGCACTAGGGAATCAGAAAAATAGAGGGCTAAAGGGTTTCCCCCCCCCCCCCGCCGTCCTCGTCTTCTGTTACTGCTGCTCACCTAGTTATGCAAAAAGCTGAATGGTTTTTTGCCTGTATCTTCCAAGCTCCTTTCATAACCCAGGAGATACATCCTTCTAACCAGCACATGCAAGGTAATACTGCCATATGCTACATATCCTGCTGTTTTATCATTTAAAATAATGGGCCTGCCGTCAGCGGGCGCAGCTGGAGGTTTATAGAAGAGGCTGCGGCAGAGAGATCGGGTTTCGTTTTAATCTGGGCATTATGGATCTTTTTGTGAATCATGCAGAATTGCTCTGCTACCACCGACAACGTGGTGTGGTGGCTGGAGTGGCTGGGAGACCCAGGTTTGAATCTGCCATGGCAGCTTGCTGCTTCTAACAGGGTCAGGGTAGGGTCAGGGGGACCCGAGTTCAATTCCCCACGCTGCCATGCAGACCCTTAGGTGAAGACTTCGCAGGATTACTGTGAGAATAAAATATAGAAGGGGAGACAGAAGCTCCCTAGTTTAAACAAGTGATGCTGGAATCCACCCCAAAACAGCATCATTTTAAGTGGTGTTTAAACTAGGGAACCCAGATTCTCCTCACGGTGACTCCATGGATCAATGCCCTCCAAAATGTCCTATCATTAACCGTCTTGCTCGGGCCTTGCAAACCGAGGCCTGTGGCTTCCTTTATTAATCCATCTCATGATGGGCTTTCCTCTTTTCCTACAGCCCAATGTTAAAGGCTGCATTTTTATACTGTGGTTTCATTGCAGTCTGTGCGTTTTGTGCCATCAAGTTGTTTCTGACTCATGGCCACCCGATGAACCAATGTCCTCCACCATGGGTGGAGCAAGGGGGAACCGCCATGGAATGCCCCCACTGCCCCCCAGAACACCCCCGCACCGGCACACACCCAGTGCATTGTGCCTCCCCAGCCCCCTTGGGAGCAGCAGTGGCGTAGGAGGTTAAGAGCTCATGTATCAAATCTGGAGGAACCGGGTTTGATTCCCAGCTCTGCCGCCTGAGCTGTGGAGGCTTTTCTGGGGAATTCAGATTAGCCTGTCCACTCCCACACATGCCAGCTGGGTGACCTTGGGCTAGTCACAGCTTCTCGGAGCTCTCTCAGCCCCACCCACCTCACAGGGTGTTTGTTGTGAGGGGGGAAGGGCAAGGAGATTGTCAGCCCCTTTGAGTCTCCTGCAGGAGAGAAAGGGGGGATATAAATCCAAACTCCTCCTCCTTCTCCACTCTTCTTCTTCTTCTTCTTCTTCTTCTTCTTCTTCTTCTTCTTCTTCCCCAACACACCCCCCCCCCCTCCCCCCCTCCCCCCCCCCCCCCCCCTCCTCCTCCCCCCCCCCCCCCCCCCCCCCCCCCCCGCCCCCGCCCTCCCCCCACCCTCGCCCCCCCCCGCCCCCCCCCCCCCCCACCCCCCCCCCCCCCCCCCCCCCCCCCCCCCCCCCCGCCCCCCCGCCCACCCCCCCCCCCCCCCGCCCCCCCCCCCCCCCGCCCCCCCCCCCCCCCACCCCCCCCCCCCCCCACCCCCCCCCCCCCCCACCCCCCCCCCCCCCCACCCCCCCCCCCCCCCACCCCCCCCCCCCCCCACCCCCCCCCCCCCCCACCCCCCCCCCCCCCCACCCCCCCCCCCCCCCACCCCCCCCCCCCCCCACCCCCCCCCCCCCCCACCCCCCCCCCCCCCCACCCCCCCCCCCCCCCACCCCCCCCCCCCCCCACCCCCCCCCCCCCCCACCCCCCCCCCCCCCCACCCCCCCCCCCCCCCACCCCCCCCCCCCCCCACCCCCCCCCCCCCCCACCCCCCCCCCCCCCCACCCCCCCCCCCCCCCACCCCCCCCCCCCCCCACCCCCCCCCCCCCCCACCCCCCCCCCCCCCCACCCCCCCCCCCCCCCACCCCCCCCCCCCCCCACCCCCCCCCCCCCCCACCCCCCCCCCCCCCCACCCCCCCCCCCCCCCACCCCCCCCCCCCCCCACCCCCCCCCCCCCCCACCCCCCCCCCCCCCCACCCCCCCCCCCCCCCACCCCCCCCCCCCCCCACCCCCCCCCCCCCCCACCCCCCCCCCCCCCCACCCCCCCCCCCCCCCACCCCCCCCCCCCCCCACCCCCCCCCCCCCCCACCCCCCCCCCCCCCCACCCCCCCCCCCCCCCACCCCCCCCCCCCCCCACCCCCCCCCCCCCCCACCCCCCCCCCCCCCCACCCCCCCCCCCCCCCACCCCCCCCCCCCCCCACCCCCCCCCCCCCCCACCCCCCCCCCCCCCCACCCCCCCCCCCCCCCACCCCCCCCCCCCCCCACCCCCCCCCCCCCCCACCCCCCCCCCCCCCCACCCCCCCCCCCCCCCACCCCCCCCCCCCCCCACCCCCCCCCCCCCCCACCCCCCCCCCCCCCCACCCCCCCCCCCCCCCACCCCCCCCCCCCCCCACCCCCCCCCCCCCCCACCCCCCCCCCCCCCCACCCCCCCCCCCCCCCACCCCCCCCCCCCCCCACCCCCCCCCCCCCCCACCCCCCCCCCCCCCCACCCCCCCCCCCCCCCACCCCCCCCCCCCCCCACCCCCCCCCCCCCCCACCCCCCCCCCCCCCCACCCCCCCCCCCCCCCACCCCCCCCCCCCCCCACCCCCCCCCCCCCCCACCCCCCCCCCCCCCCACCCCCCCCCCCCCCCACCCCCCCCCCCCCCCACCCCCCCCCCCCCCCACCCCCCCCCCCCCCCACCCCCCCCCCCCCCCACCCCCCCCCCCCCCCACCCCCCCCCCCCCCCACCCCCCCCCCCCCCCACCCCCCCCCCCCCCCACCCCCCCCCCCCCCCACCCCCCCCCCCCCCCACCCCCCCCCCCCCCCACCCCCCCCCCCCCCCACCCCCCCCCCCCCCCACCCCCCCCCCCCCCCACCCCCCCCCCCCCCCACCCCCCCCCCCCCCCACCCCCCCCCCCCCCCACCCCCCCCCCCCCCCACCCCCCCCCCCCCCCACCCCCCCCCCCCCCCACCCCCCCCCCCCCCCACCCCCCCCCCCCCCCACCCCCCCCCCCCCCCACCCCCCCCCCCCCCCACCCCCCCCCCCCCCCACCCCCCCCCCCCCCCACCCCCCCCCCCCCCCACCCCCCCCCCCCCCCACCCCCCCCCCCCCCCACCCCCCCCCCCCCCCACCCCCCCCCCCCCCCACCCCCCCCCCCCCCCACCCCCCCCCCCCCCCACCCCCCCCCCCCCCCACCCCCCCCCCCCCCCACCCCCCCCCCCCCCCACCCCCCCCCCCCCCCACCCCCCCCCCCCCCCACCCCCCCCCCCCCCCACCCCCCCCCCCCCCCACCCCCCCCCCCCCCCACCCCCCCCCCCCCCCACCCCCCCCCCCCCCCACCCCCCCCCCCCCCCACCCCCCCCCCCCCCCACCCCCCCCCCCCCCCACCCCCCCCCCCCCCCACCCCCCCCCCCCCCCACCCCCCCCCCCCCCCACCCCCCCCCCCCCCCACCCCCCCCCCCCCCCACCCCCCCCCCCCCCCACCCCCCCCCCCCCCCACCCCCCCCCCCCCCCACCCCCCCCCCCCCCCACCCCCCCCCCCCCCCACCCCCCCCCCCCCCCACCCCCCCCCCCCCCCACCCCCCCCCCCCCCCACCCCCCCCCCCCCCCACCCCCCCCCCCCCCCACCCCCCCCCCCCCCCACCCCCCCCCCCCCCCACCCCCCCCCCCCCCCACCCCCCCCCCCCCCCACCCCCCCCCCCCCCCACCCCCCCCCCCCCCCACCCCCCCCCCCCCCCACCCCCCCCCCCCCCCACCCCCCCCCCCCCCCACCCCCCCCCCCCCCCACCCCCCCCCCCCCCCACCCCCCCCCCCCCCCACCCCCCCCCCCCCCCACCCCCCCCCCCCCCCACCCCCCCCCCCCCCCACCCCCCCCCCCCCCCACCCCCCCCCCCCCCCACCCCCCCCCCCCCCCACCCCCCCCCCCCCCCACCCCCCCCCCCCCCCACCCCCCCCCCCCCCCACCCCCCCCCCCCCCCACCCCCCCCCCCCCCCACCCCCCCCCCCCCCCACCCCCCCCCCCCCCCACCCCCCCCCCCCCCCACCCCCCCCCCCCCCCACCCCCCCCCCCCCCCACCCCCCCCCCCCCCCACCCCCCCCCCCCCCCACCCCCCCCCCCCCCCACCCCCCCCCCCCCCCACCCCCCCCCCCCCCCACCCCCCCCCCCCCCCACCCCCCCCCCCCCCCACCCCCCCCCCCCCCCACCCCCCCCCCCCCCCACCCCCCCCCCCCCCCACCCCCCCCCCCCCCCACCCCCCCCCCCCCCCACCCCCCCCCCCCCCCACCCCCCCCCCCCCCCACCCCCCCCCCCCCCCACCCCCCCCCCCCCCCACCCCCCCCCCCCCCCACCCCCCCCCCCCCCCACCCCCCCCCCCCCCCACCCCCCCCCCCCCCCACCCCCCCCCCCCCCCACCCCCCCCCCCCCCCACCCCCCCCCCCCCCCACCCCCCCCCCCCCCCACCCCCCCCCCCCCCCACCCCCCCCCCCCCCCACCCCCCCCCCCCCCCACCCCCCCCCCCCCCCACCCCCCCCCCCCCCCACCCCCCCCCCCCCCCACCCCCCCCCCCCCCCACCCCCCCCCCCCCCCACCCCCCCCCCCCCCCACCCCCCCCCCCCCCCACCCCCCCCCCCCCCCACCCCCCCCCCCCCCCACCCCCCCCCCCCCCCACCCCCCCCCCCCCCCACCCCCCCCCCCCCCCACCCCCCCCCCCCCCCACCCCCCCCCCCCCCCACCCCCCCCCCCCCCCACCCCCCCCCCCCCCCACCCCCCCCCCCCCCCACCCCCCCCCCCCCCCACCCCCCCCCCCCCCCACCCCCCCCCCCCCCCACCCCCCCCCCCCCCCACCCCCCCCCCCCCCCACCCCCCCCCCCCCCCACCCCCCCCCCCCCCCACCCCCCCCCCCCCCCACCCCCCCCCCCCCCCACCCCCCCCCCCCCCCACCCCCCCCCCCCCCCACCCCCCCCCCCCCCCACCCCCCCCCCCCCCCACCCCCCCCCCCCCCCACCCCCCCCCCCCCCCACCCCCCCCCCCCCCCACCCCCCCCCCCCCCCACCCCCCCCCCCCCCCACCCCCCCCCCCCCCCACCCCCCCCCCCCCCCACCCCCCCCCCCCCCCACCCCCCCCCCCCCCCACCCCCCCCCCCCCCCACCCCCCCCCCCCCCCACCCCCCCCCCCCCCCACCCCCCCCCCCCCCCACCCCCCCCCCCCCCCACCCCCCCCCCCCCCCACCCCCCCCCCCCCCCACCCCCCCCCCCCCCCACCCCCCCCCCCCCCCACCCCCCCCCCCCCCCACCCCCCCCCCCCCCCACCCCCCCCCCCCCCCACCCCCCCCCCCCCCCACCCCCCCCCCCCCCCACCCCCCCCCCCCCCCACCCCCCCCCCCCCCCACCCCCCCCCCCCCCCACCCCCCCCCCCCCCCACCCCCCCCCCCCCCCACCCCCCCCCCCCCCCACCCCCCCCCCCCCCCACCCCCCCCCCCCCCCACCCCCCCCCCCCCCCACCCCCCCCCCCCCCCACCCCCCCCCCCCCCCACCCCCCCCCCCCCCCACCCCCCCCCCCCCCCACCCCCCCCCCCCCCCACCCCCCCCCCCCCCCACCCCCCCCCCCCCCCACCCCCCCCCCCCCCCACCCCCCCCCCCCCCCACCCCCCCCCCCCCCCACCCCCCCCCCCCCCCACCCCCCCCCCCCCCCACCCCCCCCCCCCCCCACCCCCCCCCCCCCCCACCCCCCCCCCCCCCCACCCCCCCCCCCCCCCACCCCCCCCCCCCCCCACCCCCCCCCCCCCCCACCCCCCCCCCCCCCCACCCCCCCCCCCCCCCACCCCCCCCCCCCCCCACCCCCCCCCCCCCCCACCCCCCCCCCCCCCCACCCCCCCCCCCCCCCACCCCCCCCCCCCCCCACCCCCCCCCCCCCCCACCCCCCCCCCCCCCCACCCCCCCCCCCCCCCACCCCCCCCCCCCCCCACCCCCCCCCCCCCCCACCCCCCCCCCCCCCCACCCCCCCCCCCCCCCACCCCCCCCCCCCCCCACCCCCCCCCCCCCCCACCCCCCCCCCCCCCCACCCCCCCCCCCCCCCACCCCCCCCCCCCCCCACCCCCCCCCCCCCCCACCCCCCCCCCCCCCCACCCCCCCCCCCCCCCACCCCCCCCCCCCCCCACCCCCCCCCCCCCCCACCCCCCCCCCCCCCCACCCCCCCCCCCCCCCACCCCCCCCCCCCCCCACCCCCCCCCCCCCCCACCCCCCCCCCCCCCCACCCCCCCCCCCCCCCACCCCCCCCCCCCCCCACCCCCCCCCCCCCCCACCCCCCCCCCCCCCCACCCCCCCCCCCCCCCACCCCCCCCCCCCCCCACCCCCCCCCCCCCCCACCCCCCCCCCCCCCCACCCCCCCCCCCCCCCACCCCCCCCCCCCCCCACCCCCCCCCCCCCCCACCCCCCCCCCCCCCCACCCCCCCCCCCCCCCACCCCCCCCCCCCCCCACCCCCCCCCCCCCCCACCCCCCCCCCCCCCCACCCCCCCCCCCCCCCACCCCCCCCCCCCCCCACCCCCCCCCCCCCCCACCCCCCCCCCCCCCCACCCCCCCCCCCCCCCACCCCCCCCCCCCCCCACCCCCCCCCCCCCCCACCCCCCCCCCCCCCCACCCCCCCCCCCCCCCACCCCCCCCCCCCCCCACCCCCCCCCCCCCCCACCCCCCCCCCCCCCCACCCCCCCCCCCCCCCACCCCCCCCCCCCCCCACCCCCCCCCCCCCCCACCCCCCCCCCCCCCCACCCCCCCCCCCCCCCACCCCCCCCCCCCCCCACCCCCCCCCCCCCCCACCCCCCCCCCCCCCCACCCCCCCCCCCCCCCACCCCCCCCCCCCCCCACCCCCCCCCCCCCCCACCCCCCCCCCCCCCCACCCCCCCCCCCCCCCACCCCCCCCCCCCCCCACCCCCCCCCCCCCCCACCCCCCCCCCCCCCCACCCCCCCCCCCCCCCACCCCCCCCCCCCCCCACCCCCCCCCCCCCCCACCCCCCCCCCCCCCCACCCCCCCCCCCCCCCACCCCCCCCCCCCCCCACCCCCCCCCCCCCCCACCCCCCCCCCCCCCCACCCCCCCCCCCCCCCACCCCCCCCCCCCCCCACCCCCCCCCCCCCCCACCCCCCCCCCCCCCCACCCCCCCCCCCCCCCACCCCCCCCCCCCCCCACCCCCCCCCCCCCCCACCCCCCCCCCCCCCCACCCCCCCCCCCCCCCACCCCCCCCCCCCCCCACCCCCCCCCCCCCCCACCCCCCCCCCCCCCCACCCCCCCCCCCCCCCACCCCCCCCCCCCCCCACCCCCCCCCCCCCCCACCCCCCCCCCCCCCCACCCCCCCCCCCCCCCACCCCCCCCCCCCCCCACCCCCCCCCCCCCCCACCCCCCCCCCCCCCCACCCCCCCCCCCCCCCACCCCCCCCCCCCCCCACCCCCCCCCCCCCCCACCCCCCCCCCCCCCCACCCCCCCCCCCCCCCACCCCCCCCCCCCCCCACCCCCCCCCCCCCCCACCCCCCCCCCCCCCCACCCCCCCCCCCCCCCACCCCCCCCCCCCCCCACCCCCCCCCCCCCCCACCCCCCCCCCCCCCCACCCCCCCCCCCCCCCACCCCCCCCCCCCCCCACCCCCCCCCCCCCCCACCCCCCCCCCCCCCCACCCCCCCCCCCCCCCACCCCCCCCCCCCCCCACCCCCCCCCCCCCCCACCCCCCCCCCCCCCCACCCCCCCCCCCCCCCACCCCCCCCCCCCCCCACCCCCCCCCCCCCCCACCCCCCCCCCCCCCCACCCCCCCCCCCCCCCACCCCCCCCCCCCCCCACCCCCCCCCCCCCCCACCCCCCCCCCCCCCCACCCCCCCCCCCCCCCACCCCCCCCCCCCCCCACCCCCCCCCCCCCCCACCCCCCCCCCCCCCCACCCCCCCCCCCCCCCACCCCCCCCCCCCCCCACCCCCCCCCCCCCCCACCCCCCCCCCCCCCCACCCCCCCCCCCCCCCACCCCCCCCCCCCCCCACCCCCCCCCCCCCCCACCCCCCCCCCCCCCCACCCCCCCCCCCCCCCACCCCCCCCCCCCCCCACCCCCCCCCCCCCCCACCCCCCCCCCCCCCCACCCCCCCCCCCCCCCACCCCCCCCCCCCCCCACCCCCCCCCCCCCCCACCCCCCCCCCCCCCCACCCCCCCCCCCCCCCACCCCCCCCCCCCCCCACCCCCCCCCCCCCCCACCCCCCCCCCCCCCCACCCCCCCCCCCCCCCACCCCCCCCCCCCCCCACCCCCCCCCCCCCCCACCCCCCCCCCCCCCCACCCCCCCCCCCCCCCACCCCCCCCCCCCCCCACCCCCCCCCCCCCCCACCCCCCCCCCCCCCCACCCCCCCCCCCCCCCACCCCCCCCCCCCCCCACCCCCCCCCCCCCCCACCCCCCCCCCCCCCCACCCCCCCCCCCCCCCACCCCCCCCCCCCCCCACCCCCCCCCCCCCCCACCCCCCCCCCCCCCCACCCCCCCCCCCCCCCACCCCCCCCCCCCCCCACCCCCCCCCCCCCCCACCCCCCCCCCCCCCCACCCCCCCCCCC
>NC_059432.1:1840322-1962822 GCF_021028975.2 Sphaerodactylus townsendi | reverse complement strand
CCAAAGAGAGACATTTCCCTAGGGCATGCAGGTCTGACATTCCTTTGACCTGCTGCAAACATGCAGGCTTCTAGTCACTTATACAGAAGCACCCATTTTGATTCTTAGGATCTTTGGTTCATATGAATTTCCATATTCCTTAATCAAATACAAATTTATAGACATTCTGCCCTGTCTCCACAGTAGGTGACTAATTATTTGTGTGTGCCGAGAGGGGGTTACTAATGGGTGATTTTGCCACGTGATTTTTGCCTTAGTTACGCCCCTCCGCTCAGCAGTAGCGCGCAGAACTTGAAGCAGTCTAGCAGGAGGTGCACCGGCGTGCGTGGCAGCCTGCGCCTGCGTGCATTCGTTTCCCGCCCAAGGACTGGTGCAGCGGCTACGTCCTTGCCACAGCCCCCCCCCCCAGGAATGCCCTGCCCCGGAATGCCCGGTCACACCCCCGTTGTGCCCCACCCAGCCCCATTGGCGCTACGCCACAGTTTGAATCCCACCACCATGGGAACCTGTTAGTAAAATTTTTGGATCCCACCACTGCTTGTGCATCAAATGTTTTGTAGCTAACGCAGTCTGCCCAGCGTTCTGTCGGATCCCTGAAACCATACTATTCTCATCACACAAAATGGCAACCAAGGGGAAATGAGCTCTTCGAAGATTCACAAAGAATTGCCAGTTTTAGGTTGGAGAATTCCTAGAGATTTGGTGGCAAGGGGGTAGAGCACGGGGAGGGCTGACTTTGGGGAGGGCAGCACCTCAGTGGGATATAATGCCACAGGGTTCACCTTCCAACGCAGCCGTTTTCTGTAGGGGAACTAATATCTCTGGTCTGCAGCTCAGTTGAAATTCTGGGGGATCTCCAGGCCCCACCTGGTAGGATGGAGAAATAGACGGGGGAAAGGGGGAGGTGCTGGGACTACCTTGCTGGGACTATCTTGGATGGCAACATGGCGAGGGTGATGTTAGGAGAACATGTTTGCTCATGTACCAGGGCATTGCTTGCCAAGACTCCTTGTGGTATTACTGCCAGAAACATATAGGAATGTGATTCAACATAAGTCACATTGGGGTGCTGTGTGGTTTCCAGGCTGTACGGCCGTGTTCTAGCAGCATTCTCTCCTGACGTTTCGCCTGCATCTGTAGCTGGCATCTTCAGAGGATCCTCTGAAGATGCCAGCCACAGATGCAGGCGAAATGTCAGGAGAGAATGCTGCTAGAACCGTGGTGGCGAACCTTTGGCACTCCAGATGTTATGGACTACAATTCCCATCTGCCCCTGCCAGCATGGCTTGTTCTTATGTTCTTATGTTGGCCATGCTGGCAGGGGCTGATGGGAATTGTAGTCCATAACATCTGGAGTGCCAAAGGTTCGCCACCACTGTGCTAGAACATGGCCATACAGCCCGGAAACCACACAGCACCCCAGTGATTCCAGTCCTGAGAGCCTTTGGCAACACAAGTCACATTGTTTATCAGGACAGTTTGCAGTCTCAAACACAAGAAAGCACAGGAATGTGATTCAACACAAGCGACGTTGATAAAGAGGCTTTGCACCTTGAAGAAAAATCTTTGAAAGCGGACATTTTATCACTTGTGCTTGGCTTCCAGAGTCTTGTTCACCTTTGGACTAATTATGCTTAATTCTCAACGTCTTGTTTATAATAATATTATAATATTTATAATATTAAGAGAAGTTGTCTTAAAGTGAGATGTTCTTTTCTTCCTGTGGTTTGAGTTCTATTGTAATTTAAATACTTTATACAGTAGGAGGTTATTGCTTTTAAATGCACTGTGACACTTTATTATACATTTAATAAATATTTAATTGGTTGTCTTTTTGTATGCAGCAGGGGTGTGAATTGTATTTGCATTTAATTGTACTGCCACTCCCTGGTTTGGTGTTATCTTTACTATCTTGGATGACCGCATGGCGAGGGTGATGTTAAGAGAACATGTTTGCTCATATGCCAGTGAAAGTTTCCACCTGACAATATGCAGCTAACCCCCATGCTGACTGTCAAGAGTCTAGGGCAGTGGTGGCGAACCTATGGCACAGGTGCCAGAGGTGGCACTCGGAGCCCTCTCTGTGGGCACGCACCAACAGAGTGCCCCACACACATCTAGGCTGGCCTAGGCCACTGGGCTCAATTATTAGCATTAAACCTAAGACCTAGTTTTGGGGAAGCAGTGTAGGTAACCCTGTTAAGCGCTGTTTAAACCCCACTGATTTTCATGCAAAGAACTTAAGCGCGATCCTTCACCTGGGAGTAAGCTCGGTTGCTGGCAATGGGGCTTGCTCCTAAGCAAACCCTCCTAGGGTCGTGATTCACCCGTTGGAAGAGTTGCACGGTTGCTTCAAAGCAAAGCCACCGACTACCACCAAGCTTACTCCTGAGTAACGCACACCTCGGAGCCAACCGGTTTTTTCTAAACTAAAACCTCAGTATTCAGGTTAAATTGCTGTGTTGGCACTTTGTGATAAATAAGTGGGTTCTGGGTTGCAGTTTGGGCACTCGGTCTTGAAAAGGTTCGCCATCACTGGTCTAGGGGTGATTCTTGATGCTCCCTTATCCTTAAAGGTCACAAGTGTGGCCCAGCTGACTTTTTTGCCATCTTCAAAGAACTTAAATATACGTAGGCTATTGTAATCATAATATGTGTCCTCCACCCCCATCCAACCCTGGAACGCCCCTGTCCCACCCTGGAACGCCCCTGTCCCACCCTGGAACGCCCCCGCCATGCCACGCCCTTGCCACACCCCCACAGGGGTGCGCCCCTGGTGCATCGTGCCCCATCCCATCCCCTTGGAGCTATGCCTCTGCATTTCATGCATACCACACCACTTCCTGAGAACCTTCAGAACCATTAATTTTCCTAAAGAATCCGTTTATTTCACTCCTTACACAGCTATGTAGGTTCTGCTAACTTGCTGCAAGGCAGGCAGGCAGGCAGGCAGGCAGAATACCTTTATTGGCAAATAAAACATGCCAACTAATTATGATCAGACTACAAACAAAATTCAGGATAAGCCATAATTGCAAATGACAGATAGAAAAAGTAAACAACAGCTTATCTCCCGATCTTATCTCGGTGCAGCTTTACAGCATCTCGCAAAAAACTTTGCGGCTTTCTCACTTATTTCAAGATTGGAGTTATTCAAGAGAAAGAAGAACTTTGCAGAATCAGAAAGTCTGTCCCATTCACAAAATTAGGGCTTGGATACTTTGTTTGAATTTCCAAATCATAGAGCATGTTGGTTAGTTTCAATTCAACCCACCTTACAAGGGCCGTGTCTATCTGAATATGCTACGTTTTTGATTTCTTTCATTGAGAATTTCAGATGGCATAACACTGACCCTGCAAGGCTATACAGCCACTTATCAGACATCTGCTACTGTCTGACAATGGAATGGACTGAAATGCCTTCAAAGATTTGTCACGCTGATTTACATGACTGGGTTATTGTTCTAATAAAATAGGAGAAGTGGAATCATAGGTTAATTCCCCACCCACCATTAGATGCACGCTCCTCACAGCAAATACCCTGGGGTCCTGCAGCACTCCCCACTACACCAGCAGTGACAACGCAGTGACAACGCAGTCACCCCGATTCTGCCGCTCCTCCCACCCCTCAGCGCGCGACATTTCGGATCCTGGTCGGAAGTACACCTTTTTGAAACCGCACGCCGAACACGGAGCAGGGGTCCCCTCCACTTTCACTTTTGAAGTGGGGAAAGGCCCATATATACTACCATGAGCCACTTGGAGGCAGATCGAAAATTATTTATACCTTGTTTTTCCCCTCAATTCAGACCCAAGCAGTTTGCATTCCTCACAACAACAATCCTGTAGGCTAGGCTAGGCTGAAAATACATGGCTGGGCTCAAAGTTGCCCAGCAAAGTTACGTGACAGAGCAGGGATTCAAAACTAGGTCTCCCAGATCCTAGTTGGTAACTCTAACCACTACACCACACTGAATCTCAAAAACTGAAAATAATTTAAACTCCCTTCTGCAGCTTTGGGTAAACAAAAAAAAGGGGGGGGGAGCCATTGAGTTCACCACTAGGAGAGCCAATGTGATGTAGTAGTTAAGAGCAGGTGGACTCTAGTCTGGAGAACTAGGTTTGATTCCCCACTCCTACACATGGGTGATTGACGCTTATCTGGTGAACCAGATTTGTTTCCCCACCCCTACATTCCTGCTGGGTGACCTTAGGTTGGTCACAGTTTTTTCTGAACTCTCACTGCCCCATCTACCTCACAGAGTGCCTGTTGTGGGGAGGGCAAGGGGAGGAACTAGTAAGGTACTTCAAGACTCCTTACAAGAGAGAAAGGTGGGGTATAAATCAAAACTCCTCTTCCTCCTCCTCTTCTTCTTCCAAAGCAAAAATTTTCTGCTCATTTTCCCCATGTGTAAGAGGACTCTCAAACCAGAGATAATAACAGTGCTGTGTGTTTTCCACTATAATGTGTCTAATGAAGAGAGCTTTGCCTCTTGAATACTTGTGCCTGGAAACTCTTTTTTTAATTTATTTGTTTAAGGATAGAAATTAACAGAGCAAAAAAAAAGAACACAGAATCAAAGCATAGTCACAGGGCATTTCCCCATTCTCCACGATTTCCCCTATGCCTCACGCTGCTCTCAGCGCGCGGCATCCCTGGCGCATGCCCGGGCATCCCCACGAGTCATCAAAAGGCGCCAGGGATGCCGCGCGCTGAGGGGGCGCGACAGTGTCGGGGCGGCTGCACTGTCGCCGCCCCTGTCATGGGGAGTGCCGGGGGACCCCACGCTACTTGAGGAGAGTAGCGCGGGGCTTAAGGTAAGTGGGTAAAGGCCCTCTGTCAGTTCTAAAAACTAAGAGAGGAAACAAAATGGTGCATGCAATATATAAAAATCAATACATAATTTCCGAATAACGGCTATTATTGATGTAAATTCTGATAATCCAAAACAGGTTTACTAAAAAAAAACTTTACTGAATGATTACTGCTATAAATCTCTAGAATTTTCCCTCACAAAATAATACTTCTATTGGCATATTGTTGTCATCTTTCATGACATAATTAATAGTTTGTCTATTTCCCTCTAAGCCCCTTTTTGATATATTATATATTATGAAGGCTATTGAAAGAGGGTAGCCCAATCTAAAGTATGCGGTAGCGGGGGTCGGTGCTGCCCCTTTGCCCCTGCGCCACTTCCAAGGGGGTTTCAAGAAAACAACCCCCCACGCCAGCCACTTGGAAAAAAAACCCATTGCTCTAAATGACTTACACCACACTTTCTGGTGATGTAAGTCTGTGCTATGGAGGGGGTGTGTTCCCAGGCCAAAACCCCAGTGGTAGTTGACTAAAGTTGGCCTCACCCCGGGAATGCCCCAACTTGGCCCCCCCTGCTGGCATGTTTGCTCTCTCCACTGCCTCTTAAACTGGTGGAGCGGACAAACATGCTGGTGCAGGCCCCCGCCACTCTCACAACCCGTTTGCCCCTCTATCTGGACTGGGTTCTAGTTTGTATACATTGTTTTAGCAATATCCTTCATATTACACTATTCTTCTCTCTCTCTCCCCGGTAATTCTTACCCATCTTTATGATATCCTTTAAGGCAGTGTTTCCCAACCTTTTCGAGGTCAGGGTACCCTTGACCTCACTCTTCATATCTCACGGTACCCCTGCCGCCACCCTCCACCTTTCCCTCCCATTGCCCCTGCTTGCCACACCCCCCACCTTCCCCTCCCAAGGGAAGCACTGGGGGTGGCGGTGGCTGCTGACCTTGTGGCAGGCCCTGCCCCATGGGCCAGCTCCATGTCCTTGCTGGCACCGGTGGGAGACACCACAAAAGTGAGGGGGGGCGGTACCCCTGGGACATGCTCACGGCACCCCAGGGTACCACGGAACCCTGGTTGAGAATGGCTGCTTTAGAGTGATGTGCCACCAATAAAACATTTTGTACCAATTTTCTCTTAATATTGGACTGGTTGTGAATTTTTCACCTTTTGCCCGTGAAGTTTCCCATCTAACCATGTATGTTTTGTTCTGCTTGTTTTCACTTGTTCCGTTTCTATGTCCAGTTGAAATACTAGCGTGTAAATTCATCCTATTAAATGTTCTTTTTGCTACGTAATCACCTTTTCGAATCCTGTCAGCCTCCTTATTACATTCTTACTGTGTTAATTTCCTTTCTTATACTTGAAGCTAATTGAAAATATAATAGCCGTTGTATTTTTTTTGCCAAGGCTTTAACATTTCTCCTTGGATGTCTATCATGCCTCCATATGTTATAAAATCAGCATTTCTCATCACATTCTTCTCATAATAAGCCTCCATAGGTGACATTAGTGGAGATATTGGAGATCTAATTCTTTTCCATGTAACTTCCTACATTTTAAAAATCCATTTCTGATTATGTTGACTTTTATTTTGTACTATATTTGTTTCCTCATTGATTTTTCTGACCATAAGCAGTGACGCGGTCCTTCTTCCCAGATTTGCCATTTCTCATTTTATTACTCTCCAGTCTGCTTTTTTAATCTAACCCACAATCCAGATCTGACCAGCTGCTTGGTGTATACCTGAAAATCTTGTCCATCTGAATGGTACCACTGAACTCAGATCTTATCTGTTCCTGGGAGTAAGCCCCAGTGAGGAAAATGGGACTTAATTCTGAACAGGCATGCTTGGGACTGTTGAATGCCAAGCTGCTTGTTCATTCTTAAATACATTTAACTCTGAAATGCAGAGTTCACCTGCTGATGGACGTCTTAGCATTGTGTCTTATTAGAACTATATCTATTAGTCTGGTGTAGTTTGGGGGCGTTTCCCCACTCTCCCCGATCCCCCCTATGCCGCACGCTGCTCTCAGCCCGCGGCATCCCTGGCGCACGCCCGGGCGTCCCCACGCCCCCGCACTCTGTGCGGGGTCATCAAAAGGCACCGTTTCGAGGAGCGCCAGGGATGCCACATGCTGAGGGGGCGCAACAGCGGCAGCATCGGGGCGACTGCGCTGCCACTGCCCCTGTCGTGGGGAGTGCAGCTGTACCCCATGCTACTTGAGGAGAGTAGCGCGGGGCTTAAGGTAAGTGGGGAAAGGCCCATAGAGCAGTAACAAATTCAGATTTTTCAACTGCAAAGCATCAAACCCTCACATGCAGAGGTGGGATCCAACCAGTTCTCACCACTTCTCTAGAAGTGGTTACTAATTTTTTCCGAGTGCCGAGAAGGGGTTACTAAAGCAACCTCCCTGCCCAACAGGGACTGGAGGTGCGTGTGTGCGGCGGCGCCACTGTTTGAATCCCACCACCATCGGAACCTGTTATTAAAATTTTTGGATCCCACCACTGCTCACACGTGAATGATATTGATTTGGGGCCTATTAAAATAGCTTTCCTCCGCCAAGGGTGTACATTTTAACAGCTTTCTTAATTGGACTATAAGGTTTATTATTTATTTCTTATCATCATCTTTGTTCACACGGGATCATGGAAGCTCAGCTTCTCTCATTCATTAGGGGAAAGATGACACTGTAGAAGAATGTTAACCCCAGGATGAAATCAAGCTATTGAGAATCGGCATACTGAGGAAGATACCTTCGAAAACGCATTCAGACGCGTGGTGCGATTCTATACAGGATTCTCATTTTTCCATGTACCATCTATGAATGGACTCAAGGCACAGGAGATATCAGCTCTGTTGTGAAGTTCAATTTGGGAATTACAAAAAAAATGGAGATATAAAATTTCTGTTGGAATTGAACAGTGTGGTCTCATATGGACTTGTGAATGACTGTTTGTCAATGCAGTTGGTGAAAATTTGTGTAGTTCCATTTTGAAACCATACAAAATATGGACATACTAAGAAAAATTTGGAACTCATTAGTTTAAAGTCACATATGGACCTTGTCATTATATCTTGCACGAAATGATGAAATTGTATTTTGATATGATTTATTGACACTGGCACTTTATATATATTATGCACTTTATTTATTTTATTTATTTTTATTTATTATTGTATTTGTAGACCGCCCCATCCCCTAAGGGCTCTTTAATTTTCTCATCATAGTAGATTAGAATAAGGTTAGCATTAGTGTAAGTGGATTTACATGTGTGCAATAACAATGAAAAAATAACTTTACTCAAAATGTTGCTTTGAATTATTGTAAATGATGTCTACATACAAATCCAGGTCAGTGTGCCAATTTTGAATTTTTGAGTTGTTTTGTTCTATCTCATTCATACATAGCCAGATCAGACCCACACACCTGGAGAAAGAGAATGACATTGGATGCCCCAGATTATTATCTGGGCCCAAACGTGTAGATTTTGTAGAGAAAGTCTATAAACTTGTGAAAGCCTCCTACAAAAATCCTTGTGATTTTTTTTTCCTTTTTGCCCTCCAAGGTACTGTTTTCCATGTGGAAGGGAAAAAAAGTGACCTCAGAAATAGCTGACGTGAACTTTTAAGCCACAATAATTGTTACCACAAGTTCATGACCCCCCTTCCCCATGGTATCACCCACCCTGTGTAAAAGTAAGAAAATATGACCTTGCTGTGTTCAGATCCACCTTTTCTCAACAGTGGGTGGGCGTTTCTTGTTTAATGGGAAAAGTGGAAGCCCTGCATATTTTCCTCTCCAGTTTCTAGTATTTTTAAGGTGTTCATTTGTTTAACAGATGCATCGTGCCATGAGAACACGAAGAAACCGTGTCACAGGCACGACCTCTTTCGTCTGAAATATGGGATGTTCTCTTAATATGGCGAAAAATTGCCTTTTTTTTAAAAAAAGAAAGAAGTCTTTTACGACTCCCTCGCTCAGGGAGAAGTCACCAGTCCAATTCTGAAACACAAACCTCCCTGCAACTTTATAGGACTCTTGTTCACTAATTTTACAACCACAGTTAATTCTCGGGCTTATATGAGGTGTTGGGTCTGTCAGCTAGGATGGGGGGTGGGATTGCAAAACAAACCTTGGGCATTAGCCATCCCCCCCCCTTCGCAATGTTTCTTATTTGTTGTCAATGCTCTTTCAGCAGAGACTTCCTTTGAAACAGCTGCTGCCTGACATCATGGTCCAAGCTAGAAATCGCTACAGATGTTTGCTGAGTAATTTGATGAGTGCGATTTCTGAATCCAATGGAACACTGAGACTAGGGACTTAACCAATTAGTGTTTTGGAGCACAGTTTTTCATATGTGGTCATACTGGGCTTGCATAAGGCCAGGAAGGGAACATGTCTTTTTTTTGATGGATCAGGTGTCTCTGGTGAGCAGTAAGCTCTCTGTCCAGCCATGGGCCTCAGGATGCCCCCTCAGGCCCATCATTGTCACCAGCTCTCATGGGTCGATTCCGCACTTGAGTTATTGACCTAAGTTCGAGCTGCGTTGGACCTAAGTGCTCCGCACAACCACTGGGATCGACGTGGTTTTGTACCAGCTTCGCCCTGTGTAACGGTCAAATTTCCGACTCCAGTTGGGAACTACTACTTTTTCAGGGAACCACGCTCGAACTCAGCTCGATTCCAGTAAAGTGCGGAATCTCTGGTGCCAGGAGTCCCCCATTCAGCCAATCACAGCTGAGTGTTTTGGGCATGCGTACAGCTGGCCAATCAAAAAACGCCACCTTCGTCCCTCCATTCCTGTGGCAGTTTTTTTAATAATGTGTGTGGGGATAGACGGAACATGGCCGTAGAACAGTAGCCAATCGGAACGGAGCGGCGAAGAGGCAGAGGATGATTCCGCCCTCCGAGCTGGGATCAAGCTGGTTGCAGTGGGGAACAACAATGGCTTTGACCTAGGTCAGTACCCTTCTCAGGGAACTGGCTCGAACCTATTTTACTCGTGTGCGGAATCGCCCACTGTGGACATAATGAAGTATGTCTTCACTCCACCAGCAATTCAATTGTGGGCTGATCTGGTGGTAGAGGTAGCGATGGACACTCGTGTAGATGCTTTAAAGGGGGATTACAGGCTTGTGGAGAAGAGGACTCTAGCTAAGATGACTACAGGGAATCTCCAGACCCAAAGGAAGTATACCCCTGAATGCCCCTGCCAGGAGGCACTATCAGGGGAAAGTCTCAGCCTCTATGGTCTGTTTCTTGGCCATCCAGGGCAACTGGTTGGCCATCATGTGAAGTTGGAAGGCAGTCTAGATCACTGGTCTATCCAGAAGGTCAAGGTGCTATTAAATGCACACCAAGAGCCAATGTGCGGTAGTGGTTAAGAGAAGGCGGATTCTAATCTGGAGAATCGGGGTTGACTCCCCACTCCTCCACATGAGCGGGGGACTCTTACTGGGTGAACTGGATTTGTTTCCCTGCTCCTACACATGAAGCCTGCTGGATGATTTGGGGCCAATCACAGTTCTCTCCAAACTCTCTCAGCCCCACCTACCTTGCAATGTGTCTGCTGAAAGAAGAGGAAGGGAAACGAGTTTGTAGACCACTTTGAGACTTTGAGAGAAAGGTGGAGTATAAATCCAAACTTTTACTCTTCTACTTGTGCATTATTTCAGGGTTGTTGCCCAGATAGACAAACTACAAACTACACATTATATTTGTTCATTTGTTTATGCTAGTTTGCCTATGTTCCCCGCACCTGTGGGCAATGCCTTATTTTTAAAAAGGAGATAGTCTTGGAACGGCGCTGGAGGGGGGGGGGGGAATTCCTGTCCTCTCAAGCAGTTTTCTCACGTGAAAATTGAGGGGGGGGGGTTTGTCACCAATTTGGCTATCACCAATTTTGCTACTCCACATGAAGTAGCAAAAATCAGACACTGAAATTAGTTCAAGGATGGCTATGCCAGTATAACTGATTCTGCAAGGAAATCCACAATATATTTTTCCAGTGTGGATTTGAAATCAGGTTTTCTGGCGCACAGAATAACTAAGGAATATTTGCAACCCGAGTATAACCGAGTTGAGTTCTTTTTCCCCTTTTTTAAAAAAAAAACTGGGATAGAGGTTCAGCTATCTCTGTTTTTAGCAGCAGCGGCTGTAAGCCCATCGCCCGTGTCCAATAAACATTGGTAGTACTAGGGCAGTGATGGCGAACCTTTTCGTGACCGAGTGCCCAAATTGCAACCCAAAACCCGCTTATTTATCGAAAAGGGCAAACACAGCAATTTAACCTGAATACTGAGGTTTTAGTTTAGAAAAAAAATGGTTGGCTCCAAGGCGTGCGTGACTCGGGAGTAAGCTTGGTGGTAGTTGGTGGCCTGGCTTTGAAGCAACTGAGCAACTCTTCTAATGCGTGAATCACAACTCTAGGAGGGTTTACTCAGAAGCAAGCTCCACTGCCAGCAACTGAGCTTTCTCCCA
Source organism: Sphaerodactylus townsendi (assembly GCF_021028975.2). NCBI lineage: Eukaryota > Metazoa > Chordata > Lepidosauria > Squamata > Sphaerodactylidae > Sphaerodactylus > Sphaerodactylus townsendi. Next base: position 1,951,512 of record NC_059432.1, on the reverse strand, counting down.
GATAAAGGATCATGCTTTAGTTCTTCGCATGAAAATCAATGGGGTTTAACAGCGCTTAACAGGGTTACCTACACTGCTTTCCCAAAACTAGATCTTAGGTTTAATGCTAATAATCGAGCCCAGTGGCCCAGGCCAGCCTAGATGCGTTTGCGCGTGCCCAAAGAGAGGGCTCTGAGTTCCACCTCTGGCACCCATGCCATAGGTTCGCCACCACTGTACTAGGATGTTGTGGATTTTCTGAGTTGGTAGTACTAACCAGTCCTTCAGGAAGTTGTAGGAGCATATGCAAACCTCTATTCCTGAAAAGCATCACGATGTTGTCATTGATATTATTTGGCCAGGGCCAGATTGAAGGAGAGACCTCTTATGCCGCACACCTGTTTGTACGTTGTCCAACTGAGGTATGTGTTTGGAAACCTCTTGTGTCCGCACGTGCCCCACCATTCCGGGTGGTTATGGTGTGCTTGTATTTATGTTCTGTCTCTTTTTTTAATGATCTGTTTTACCAGCTGTGTGACTTTTCTTGCATTGTTCTGTTTCTGAGCTGCTTCGAGCAGATCTCTGAAGGAACGGCGTAAACATTTTTGAAAAAAAAAATAGGCTTATGTCTGGCTCTCTGCTGCCAATTTAAGGTGCTTGCTTAGCACTTATGAGGGGCAGTTCATCTTCAAGAATAGTAAAGTTTTCCATTTGGGGTCAGCTTCCCTTTCATTCTGGCTATCATGGGAAGGAAATAAAGTATTTCCTCCGTGGAGTTCCTCATTGTTTTTACCGCCAAATGTTTTTTTTGTAGCCTCAAAATGGTTAAAATGACTGTCCTTTGAAAGAAATGTCTTCAGTTGCCTGTAAGATCTCTTTAACACATTTCCCACGCCTCTGTGCCATCCCCGGATTTCCTCCTTGGCCCCATTTTCTGAGCTCCCTCTGGCCCCTTCCGCACATGCAAAATAGTGTGTTTTCAAACCACTTTCACAACTGTTTGCAAGTGGATTTTGCTGTTCCGCACAGCTTCAAAGAGCACTGAAAGCTGTTTGAACGTGCATTATTCTGCATGTGCGGAATGAGCCTCTGTTCCCCTTCGCCTGCTTATTTGCTCCATTTCTATTTTTGTTCAAATTTTGGAAGGGGTTAACTGTTTGAAGCATCAAGTATACAAGCTATGAGAATCACAGCACAGTGCTGATAAAAGCAGCTCTTGGAGGATGGGGGACGGCAGTCGTTTCTGCTCTCCCCAGAGGGGAGTGCAGAAGGGACTGCTGGCTGGGAGCCGGGAGGGGGGGCGAGGCTGGGGTGGTGGTGTCCTAGGGCACCCTCGGCCCCGCCCATGTCTTGCCATCTTCCTGGTCACATGGGGGAGATTTTGCACCCCCCACATGACCAGATTAGTGGCGCCCAGGGACAGAGGGTCCCTCGTCCCTAGGTAAATACGCCTCTATTTATGTAGAGCCAAATTAACTAATATTTAATTGATTTTAGTCTCTGGTTTTATTGTGCTCTATCTATGTTCTGTTCACCGCCCTGAGCCCTCCGGGGGAGGGCGGTATATAGATATAAACAAACAAACAAACAAACAAACAAACCGGGGTGCACTTAATGGCAGCCATATGAATCATTTCTAGGGAATGAGTGAAAGTATCATCGTGACAAAAGGGGGGACTGAAAAGTTTTATAAATAGTGACTATTCAACAATGAGGGGTACACAGTCTTGTAGCCAGTGGTGGGAGCCAAAAATTTTAGTAACAGGTTCCCATGGTGGTGGGATTCAAACTGTGGCGTAGCGCCAATGGGGCTGAGCAGGGCACGACGGGGGCGTGGGTGGGCATTCCTGGGCGGGGCTGTGGCAAGGATGTAGCCGCTGCACCGGTCCTTGGGCGGGAAACGAATGCACACAGGCGCAGGCTGCCACGCACGCCGGTGCACCTCCTGCTAGACTGTTTCAAGTTCTGCGCGCTACTGCTGAGAGGAGGGGCATAACTAAGGCAAAACTCAGGTGGCAAAATCACCAATTAGTAACCCCCTCTTGGCACACACAAGTAATTAGTAACCTACTCTTGGGAACCTGTGAGAACCTGCTGGATCCCACCTCTGCTTGTAGCCCTTCCTCCCCACGCTTTCTGGAAATGGACCGGAATGCAGTAAAAAGTGGCACGTCCTGCATCACTATCACTTCATGAAGAACCCGCCATTTCAGCTCACTCACTCAATGATCCAAATTCTGGTAGATGTCAGTGCATTCTTCTGATGTTCTTATGAAGACCTCTGCCTCTATGCCTTGGTGTTGGCCCTCCGGAAAAACTGGTTGACCGCTGAGTGAGAAAGGACGTGAGACTAGATAGTCCACTGTAGTAATCCTTTAAGGCTCTTACATTTTATATCCTTACTAGTGGGGCCCGGCCACGCGTTGCTGTGGCAATTGTCCTTCTCATCACAATCCGCAACCCACACAGATGTCCATGCAGGTCCAATGATCCCCAGCATAGCCTTTTGGGGTGGTCAAATGGAATCCCTCTTTCCCTTTTCAATTCACATTGTTATATGATGGTGTCTTGTTTTTTTAGTATAAGGTAACCCTTTCCATTCCACAACCGAACTGTCCAGAGTGCGAATCCCGCTGTCCATGAGGCTGGTTGACACGCACAGTCCTGGCTTGGGTAAGGCAGAACTGGAGCAAGCAGGCTATCCCAGTCCGAGGCAGCAGAGGCAGGAGTGAGGTGAAGCACTCAGATCGAGGCCAGCTCCTGGAGTTCTTAAAGGAGACGCGATGTGCAAAGAAGCCAAGAGCCGAAGTGAGTGTTGGATTTATGCTTGCCCAACGCCCGCCAGATTTTCTTAGAAGAAAAAAAGCAAACTCAGCTGAAAGCTTTTAGTAAAAGAGAGCTGTGGTGAATATGGGTGAGGAAGTGGGTAAGTGGTGGTTGGATGTGAGGGAGGGCAGAGTGAGGTGTGTGAGGATGAGCTGGATGTGTATTGTGTGGTAGCAGTGGGTGAGGCACAGAGAGTGAAAGTTACCTGCATGTGTGTGTAGGGGGGAACCCCACCTGACGTTTCACACAGCAAAGTGTGTATGTGTTTCACTTCCACTCGTATTACCTACCAGTATTACCTATTTACTGTTTCCACTGCTCATCTCTGCCCATCTGCACGGACATTCTAAGCCCTCAGGCCATAGACAGACAGGCTGCACGAACACTCTAAGGGTGACAGTTAAACAGAGGCAGCTTCATGGCCTGGTGGTATGGACTTTCGGCGGTTTGAAGGTCTGATTACCTGCCAGCAACAGGGAGGAACGTCATGTGAAAATTTGGGGGCGATTCGTGCAGCCGTTTCGGCGTTAGGGAGTGACTAACAAAGTCACTGTTTGCTTTTTATATATATAGATGGAATATGTTAGATGGGCAGGGAAAGCCCTCTCTCCATTTGCCCCACAGGACAAAACCCAGATTTGTGTCAAACCTGCAGTCCTGAATCTCGTTTTTTTCCTAGCGAAATGTGTTGTAGCAGGATCACCTCCGAGTAACCGTTGGGCCTGCAGATGGGATTAATTTTGTTCACAGTTCTTTTTCCTGTAAGAAATCTTATTTCAAACATTATACCCCCGTCAGCAGCGGTCAAGCGGGATTTGTGCTGCCGCTATTATTTAGGTGGTGGAGTAAGTTCTCCACAGCACAACAGACACAACCTCTCATTCACACTCCCCGAGCATAAAAATTGAAAGTTATTCACGTCAATGGAAAATAGTTTGGGAAGGGAGGATTCTTTTCCCACACTTGAGAGCCGTTGAGTGAAAACCGCTGATTAACGGAACCCAGCCTTGTTGTCCCTTCAGTTATGCCAACTGCCGGGATGACATGTTTTTCCCCCTCAGTAACATTAGAACAAGTGAGCTACAGCAGGGTCTGGCCCCGTAAGCTTTGAATCCCGATATACAGAATTCCTGTATCATAAAAAAACACAAGTCCAAGGCCAGAGGTATTTATTATACACAGAGGACACTCAATATTCACCCAGGAGGCAAAGAGCCTGCCGTAAATATAATATGGGCCTCTCTTAGCATGAACCTCAAGGTTTTGAGAGTTCTTAATGGGGAGCAGAGTCAAGAAAGAAATTGTAACAGGGGAAAGAAGTTAGGGCCCGGGGAGAAAAAAAAAAGGAGGCTCTTCGTTTCTGTTTTGAGAACGCCAGACATTTGCCCTGCAACCCGGAAGACCCGGCGGGCCCCTTTCTCAGGAGTAGTTATTTTCCATTTATATTCTGCCATAATTCATTGGAGGATTTCCATCCATGCACTATTCTGGCTTGGTCCAGCCTGAATGATACAGTCATCGCAGGAATATTTCTGTTCTCAGGTGACATGTTAGTTGATATATGACTCTCACTCCAGCCTGAGAGTGAAGCCAACCACAAAATGGCTGCCGCAGACACACAGAATAAGCTTCAATGTAAGGGAAGAAGTTTAAATGTGCCTTCCGTTCTCTGCCTGCTGGGGTTCTGGCAGGGTTGAGTCCTTTTGGCATAGCTCTTCCTCTGAGGAATCTCCACTTCTTGGAGGCTGACCCGCGACACCAGGCTTCTGGCTAGCCACTGGCTAGCTATCTAGTTGGTTGGGTATATTAAAATAGCACTATTTGGCCGCTTCCGCACGGCCATGCTGGGGGTTGAGTCGGCGTACATGACGCCGACCCAACCCCCCTGGGACCGTTCGCACGAACGGTCCTGGTAACGACAGGGAAGATGGCGCCACGCTGCACCGTTGCCCGATCGACTTACCTTCCCTGCGACCTTCTGGCGTGTCGCTGAGGCCAGGGGACATGCCCCCCTGCCCTGCGCAACCGCTCTGGAGTCGCAGGGCAGGGGGGGCGTGTCCCCAGGCCTCAGCGACATGCTGGAAGGTCGCAGGGAAGGTAAGTCGATCGGGAAAGGGGGGATGGCGCCTTCTAGCTGCTGCCGTTCGCACGGCAGCGGCTGGAAGCTGCCGTTTTTCAAAAACCTCGCTCAGGGAGTGAGGTGGGAAAATGGCGGCTTCGTGCCGCTGGGGGGGGAGTGAGGGCGGCGCAGCTGTGAAGCAGCTGTGCCCCCCATGCGGACAGCTCCCTAGGGACGGCGTTTTTGCCGTCCCTAGGGCGCTGTAAACAGCCCGTGCAGAAAGGGCCTTTGAGTGTCAGCTGCCACTATGGCACTGCTTTTATTCTCTTTCACAACTCTCCTGGTTTTTTAATTGTCCCTCTTCTTCTCCATATTTAAGCTTCTTCTGTGTGTCTGTGGCAGCCATGTTGTGGTTCACTTCCAGTGGGAACCATTTTGTGTAGTGCCGCCCTTCCTGTGTCAGAATTTCACAGTTGCACGCAAGCTCAGAAAGGTTGGGGACCACTGTCCTAAAGCATTGCTCAACATGACAAAATCTTCATTTTGAAGGCTAGTATAGCATTTGCCTCTGTTCCAGTGGTGGGATCCAAAAATTTTAGTAACAGGTTCCCATGGTGGTGGGATTCAAACTGTGGCGTAGCGCCAATGGGGCTGGGCGGGGCACGACGGGGGCGTGGCCAGGTATTCCAGGGGCGGGGCATTCTTGGGCGGGGCTGTGGCAAGGACGTAGCCACTGCGCCGGTCCATGGGCGGGAAACGAATGCACGCAGGCGCAGGCTGCCATGCACGCCGGTGCACCTCCTGCTAGACTGCTTCAAGTTCTGCGTGCTACTGCTGAGAGGAGGGGCGTAACTAAGGCAAAAATCACATGGCAAAATCACCCATTACTAACCCCCTCTCGGCACACACAAAGAATTAGTAACTTACTCTCGGGAACCTGTGAGAACCTGCTGGATCCCATCTCTGCTCTGTTCCCTTTATGGCTGCCCAAGCCCCCGGTCCCTGCCTCTAGGTCCTGTGGCATACCTCCATTTTAAATAAATGCAGCACTGGAAGTTCCTACAGGAAGTCACCAAAGGTAACTCTAGGAATTGCTGGAGACTCTATGGTTTTACCAAAATAACAGACATCATCTAAAGATGATAGATGATTATTTAAGGTTATCCCCACCCCCTTTTTGGATTTGGTATAAAACTAGCATTCACAGAAATGCCCTTTTATCTAGTTATTTTATTCAGGAACGCATGATTCAGGAATGCATGACTGCACATCCTGACTCTTAAGTTACTTTAACATTTAGAGGGGAAAGGGAATAAAATGATGTATGTTTGAAGTCTACTTGTTTTCGCAAATTGTGAAGATAATCCTAGGCCATCAATACATACTGGGATAATTTATTTCATTTTATTTATATTTATATATCAGATTTAATATACCTTGTGAGTACAGTGAAATGATAATGAGGCAACAGGTATTTAGGGTTCTTTTCCCCTTCTATTGTCTTGATTTCGTGTACCGAAATAGTTTTTAAAGCTTTTGCATGGTAAACCAAGGTGCCCCTTCCTTCCATTGTTGAAAGATATTGGCTATCAACATCAGCCCTTTCCCCCGCTGAAATGCACCTCCACCGGCATATTTTTTAAAATTACATTTCCTAAATTGAGGCAAATTCCATGACGGGTTGGGAAGTGAAGATGATAAACTGGGTTGCTTGCGATGACTGTAATTGCATTCATTCTGAACTCTCAACAGCAGGAAATTATAGCAACCACTCACTGGCCTTTTGGAAAAGAGCTATATCTGATAAGGGGAGGGGGGAATCTGGCAGGCACTTCTGAAAGCAACTTTACCCCTCTCTTTCTCATGCTGCTTTGTCTTAAAGAGAGGCTTATAATTGTGTGATGGGATGCTCAGAGTACTGTGCGGGCTGGAAGCCCAAATGCCCACATGATCGCGCTCCAAAATGGAGATCTTCTCTGATGTCTCGCAGAATATTTCCTTCAGAGAGGAAGGAGTACTGTCAACCATATCTTATCGCCAAGCAGTGCTATCGCGTTCAATGGCACTGCTCGGAAATTGCTTCAGCGGTCATTACCTTGATGGATGTCAGGATGAAACTTGTCGGCTCTGGGTCTAATTGTTGGGGGAAAGGGCTGTCAACCTGCAGTCGAGCCCATGGGGAGCTCAGGGCAGGAGGCAAACGGAGGTGGTTTGCCTCTGCATACTGACCTTGGCATTCTTTGGGGATCTCCCAGGCCCTTTCTGCACACGCACGGAAATGCACCTCCACCGGCATGAATTATGCCGGTGGAGGCTCGGGGACTGTTCGCACACTAGCATGCAAGCGGCCCCAATTTTCACCTCAGCCAGAGAGGTGGCTCCATATGGAGCCGCCTCCAGTTGCCCCCTCTACTCACCATCCCATTCAGCGTCGTTCTGGAGAGCTGCAGGGACCCGCCTACGCTGCCCTCTGACCTCCAGGGGTCAGAGGGCAGCATGGGCGGGGTTTGATTCCCCACTCCTCCACATGAGCAGTAGAGTTTTATTTGGTGAACTGGATTTGTTTCATCACTCCTACATCCCTGCTGGGTGACCTTGGGTCAGTCACAGTTCTCTCAGAACTCTCTCAGCCCCACCTACCTCACAAAGGGTCTGTTGTGGGGAGAGGAAGGGAAAGGAGCTTGTAAGCCACCCTGAGTCTTCTTATAGGAGAGAAAGGTGGGATATAAATCCAAACTACTCCTCCTCCTTCTACTTCTTCTATCACCGTGGTGGCGAACCTTTGGCACTCCAGATGTTATGGACTACAATTCCCATCAGCCCCTTCCAGCATGGCCAATTGGCCATGCTGGCAGGGCCTGATGGGAATTGTAGTCCATAACATCTGGAGTGCCAAAGGTTCGCCACCTCTTTGTGAGCTGACTTCATGAAAAAGCAACACAGCACAAGTTGACATTGAGGGATATGAAAATTCTTCATCTGGTGATTAATCTGCCGTGAGTCACTGACACATAGAAATCATCATTTAGTGTTTATAGTCAGTGAGGGAGAAACTTGTTCATGTGAATGTGTCCTTGGACGACCCCCCCACCCCCAAGGCTACAATCCTGAACAGGCTAAGGTGAACAGCCACCTCCCTGAAATCAATCCAACATTTTGTACATGGTGTTAAACACCGGTTCTCAACCTGGGGGTCGGGACCCCTTTGGGGGTCGAACGACCCTTTCACAGGGGTCGCCTAAAACTCTCTGCATCAGTGTTCTCCATCTGTAAAATGGATAAATGTTAGGGTTGGGGGTCACCACATTAAAGGGTCGCGGCATTAGGAAGGTTGAGAACCACTGGAAAAGGACAGGGTGATTTTAAAAGGTATTACCAGCGAACTGGGATCCTATGAAACTAAATATGCAAAGATTAATTAGTTTATAAAGCTGATGACATCAAAGACATATGATGCAACTTGTTTAGAACCTGAATTGTACTCAATTGCTTGATAAACCAGACTCATATTAGTCAATCAGTCAGTCAATCTTTATTAGTGTCACGGACCATAATGTAGATCAGTGATTCTCAACCACGGTTCCGTGGTACCCTGGGGTACCATGAGCACGTCCCAGGGGTACCATGACAATGCTACCGCCTGCCCCCCCCCACCGGAATCAAATGGATTTTGAAGGGGGGTTGGAAGCTTCATGGGCTCCCTTTAAACAACACTGAAAAACAGCATTGTTTTATTTGCCTAAATTCGGTGTGGATTGGGGGGGTAGATTTAAACGGAGCTCTCCCTTTAAATCCCCCCAATCCATGTCGAATTTAGGCAAACAAACAAAGCAGCTGTCAATGCTGCTTTCCCTCCCCTCCCTTCCCCCTGCTTGCCACTCCCCCCACCTACAGGTCAAAAACGGGAAAAAAACCTAAAAAATGCAAAAAAAAAATCAAATGAACCTCAGGGGTACCCTGAGATATGAAGAGCGAGGTCAAGGGTACCACGATGTCGAAAAGGTTGGAAAACACTGATGTAGATAAATATGGTGTAGTGGTCAAGAGCAGTGGACTTGGAGATCTGGGTTTGATTCCCCGCTCCTCCACATGAGCAGCAGACTCTTATCTGGTGAATCAGGTATATTTCCCTGCTCCTCCCCATGAAGCCTGCTGGGTGACCTAGGGCCAGCCACAGTTCTCCCAGAACTCTCTCAGCCCCACCTATCTCACAAGGTGTCTGTTGTGGGGAGGGGAAGGGAAAGGAATTTGTTAGCCACCTTGAGCCTCCTTACAGGAAAGAAGGGTGAGATATAAATCCAAAATCCTCTTCTTTCTTTCTTTCTTTCTTTCTTTCTTTCTTTCTTTCTTTCTTTCTTTCTTTCTTTCTTTCTTTCTTTCTTTCTTTCTTTCTTTCTTTCTTTCTTTCTTTCTTTCTTCGTAAAACAAAACCAATTAAGAGATAAGCTATATTAAGACAATAAATGTATATCTAAAAGAATCAGCTGGGGTGGGTGGGAAATGGGAACACAAGAAAGGTAGAAGAACATGAAGGAAACGGGATGAGAACTTAATATTCAAAGGAAACCAAAAGCTTAACAGCTAAAAGAAGGGGGGGGGGGGGCATAAGTGATCAATGAAATGGGCAGAAGACAACAGCTATTAAATCACAGTATCAGCCCCATAGCACACTCTGTGGGGTGTGGGGAAGGACCGGCACAAGATCACTGTTCCGGTCGGGATCTGTGATGGCTGATTTGAAGTCCTGCCTAATTGCTCCGTGACGCGGTTTTCCGTGTAGGTGAAGCTGTTAGAACGCAGCCAGGGACCTGGTAATTTCATTGCCTTCTACCAGCATGGCCAATTGGCCATGCTGGTAGGGGCTGATGGGAATTGTAGTTCCTGAACATCTGGAGAGCCGCAGGTTCCCTACCCCTGTGCTAGATGGTGCTCCCGCCGAGGACAATTATTCACACCGACGTGAAGCCCTTTCAGTGTCAATTATGGAGCATCGCCCACCCAGCCTCGCCTGCCATTCCTTAGACGGGCAGGTGGCTGAAAAGCGTCTGTCGGCACCACCCCATTAGCAAACCTGTTGACTGTGACTCACGGCTGCTGCTCCCGCTTCCTGTTGATACTTTCTTAGCCTGTCTAAATGGCTGCGACTTTGTTAATTTTAAAGCCAGGCTGACCTTTTGGGGGGCTGAAGAGCGGAAGATAGCCGGAGTTGATACCTTCACTTCTGTCGACTGGAGCGTAGCGGGGAAGCAAAGGAGAGTGAAACATGAGTCCATCCTGGCGAGGGTCCACAAACCTCAGGGGTGGCACACAAGTAATATTTGCTGCACGTTGGCGCCAGTCACACTCTCGCCTTGGCCTACCTGACAGGGCTGTTGTGAGGATAGAATGAAGAAGAGGAGAAGGATGTAAGCCCCTTTGGGGAGAAAGGTGGAGTAGAAATTAAGTAAGTAAGTGAAGAAGAAGAAGAAGAAGAAGAAGAAGAAGAAGAAGAAGAAGAAGAAGAAGAAGAAGAAGAAGAAGAAGAAGAAGAGGAGGAGGAGGAGGAGGAGGAGGAGGAGGAGGAGGAGGAGGAGTTTGGATTTATATCCCCCCTTTCTCTCCTGCAGGAGACTCAAAGGGGGTTACAATCTCCTTGCCCTTCCCCCCTCACAACAAACACCCTGTGAGGTAGGTGGGGCTGAGAGAGCTCCGAGAATCTGTGACTAGCCCAAGGTCACCCAGCTGGCGTGTGTGGGAGTGCACAGGCTAATCTGAATTCCCCAGATAAGCCTCCACAGTTCAGGCGGCAGAGCTGGGAATCAAACCCGGTTCCTCCAGATTAGATACACGAGCTCTTAACCTCCTACGCCACTGCTGCTCCTAGAGAATCTGATGAATAACAGAATCTGATGAATAAAGCAGCATAATTTGAGGAGGACGACGACGACAACGACAACGACAACAAACACAACAACCATTTTCAGTCACTGGAATCATCCCTAAAGATCCAGCTGGCCCAGAGATTTTTGGAAGGTTGCAGCATAATCTTTTTTAAACGAAGAATAAATGAACAGGGTTCCCTACAGCGGTGCCAGCTGTTGCAAAGGATGATGAACTGATGTCTTTCTTTAAGATGTTTAGCTCATAGCTCCAAGTGGTTTCTAAATCTGGCAAAATTGTCACAAAACTTGCAGGGATGAAGTGCTACAAAAGTCAGTGCCAAACACCTGCACGGATGCACACTAAAACAACCCCCCCCCCCCGAAAATGCAGCCCAGGAGAGCACAGGCCAGGTCAGTCAGGGCAAGGACAGTTCTGCAGTCCATGTTTGAAAAGCCAAACAAAGCATCCAATACCACTATCAAAGAAAGCCTTGGGAAAATTTCAAGCAGCAAAGCAGAGCTGAGCTATGGCATGGCACCTCAAGAAGAAGAAAGAAGAAGAAGAAGAAGAGAGAAGAGAAAAGAATGGCTTAGAAGAAGAAGAAGAAGAAGAAGAAGAAGAAGAAGAAGAAGAAGAAGAAGAAGAAGAAGAAGAAGAAGAAGAAGAAGAAGAAGAAGAAGAAGAAGAAGAAGAAGAAGAAGAAGAAGAAGAAGAAGAAGAAGAGTGGAGAAGGAGGAGGAGTTTGGATTTATATCCCCCCTTTCTCTCCTGCAGGAGACTCAAAGGGGCTTACAATCTCCTTGCCCTTCCCCCCTCACAACAAACACCCTGTGAGGTAGGTGGGGCTGAGAGAGCTCCAAGAAGCTGTGACTAGCCCAAGGTCACCCAGCTGGCGTGTGTGGGAGTGTACAGGCTAATCTGAATTCCCCAGATAAGCCTCCACAGCTCAGGTGGCAGAGCTGGGAATCAAACCTGGTTCCTCCAGATTAGATACACGAGCTCTTAACCTCCAACGCCACTGCTGCTCTTTGTAGACTGGTAGATTAATGTGAAAGGTCTTCTGTGGCCTAATCTTTGCTTCCAAGGTGGTTTTAGGATTGCTCTGTTACTGTGCCATACCGGGGCTAAACTGCGGCCGGGGGCATGACTGCCTCCCCACGCCGCGCCCCCCCTGCCTGGCTGGCCTGCAGCAAGGCCAGGGGGCGGGGCTTAGCAGCATGCACCTGGGGACATGGGACACCTTATGTCCCGATTAACAGTACGCCACTGCTCTGTTCGACTCCTTTGATGGTGTATTTTGCTTGGGAGGTTCAAAGATCTTGCTTATCAACCCCGCTTCTTTCAACCAATAGTTTCTTTCTATCCTGTATAGTTGTTTTCTATAGATTTATTCTCTCTGCTTTTATGTGAGAAGGCAACTGGTATAACTTTCAATTCCTATCCCTTTCTCCAGCTTTAACTTCTTTCAGCTTTTTGTGTTTGTATGTAGGAATATTGTTTTTACTGCTAAGAATTTTTAAAGACAAACAAAAACCAATGAATAATAAGAAAAATGAGACTGTGGGGGGTGGGGTGGGAGGAGGCCACAATTAAAATTTTACAACTTGTTGTAACTATAGAATTGATGCTTAATTATTGTGACTAATAAGATCCACACTCTTCTATGATATGTCTATTATCTTGTTCTTCTGTTCTTCACATACACAAACCATCAGTTCATTTTTTTAAAAAACCTATTTTCCAGTATCATTTCCCATCCATATAGGGCTTTTTCTGATGAAACCCATAATGGAGTTTTTGAAAATAACCTAAGTTCACATTTATCCCATCTCCCCAGAATGGCACTCCTAATATAATGATTATTAAAATCCTTGTTGACAGTGGTGGGATCCAAAAATTTTAGTAACAGGTTCCCATGGTGGTGGGATTCAAACAGTGGCGTAGCGCCAATGGGGCTGGGCGGGGCATGACGGGGGCGTGACTGGGCATTCTGGGGGCGGGGCATTAATAATTTCTCTGTTACTGTAAAAAACTCTTACTGTAAAAAAAAAAGTTCCTAATTTCCAGCTGGTATCTTTCTGTCCGTAATTTAAACTCATTATAGCAAGTCCTATCGTCTACTGCCAACAGAAACAACTACTGCTCCTCTAATTGACTGCCTGTCAAATACTTAATACTTTCAAATACTTAATTTTGTTTCTAGAAATCAAAAGAAGGATACTTTCCTTAAACAAGGAACTTTACCATATTTCTAAAACATGTTTTTAAAACAGCCCAACAGGGAGAGTTATCCCGTTTTCCACCTTTGCTAACCAGCCACGTAGGAAACAACAGGACTTTATGATTTTTGGACCTAATGGAATTTCTAACGGAAAAGCAGACACAATTAGTAACTCCCTCTCGGCACACACAAATAATTAGTAACCCACTCTCGGGAACTGGTGAGAACCTGCTGGATCCCACCTCTGCTTATTGACTTTAACTTTGTCATGCCATAGATCAGCATGTCATCTGAATCTCAAACCAAGTCCCTCTAGTTCCAGCAATCTTCAGTTTCTCAACATAACCCATTCTTTCAGCCAGACCAAGCAACAGACAGCAAAACATCATTTCAAAGCCAGTAAACCTAAACCTCCTCTTTCTTTTGCATCCTGTAAGGTTTTATACTTCATCTTCATCTAAGGGGTTTTTTTTCCTCTTGCCAAACAAAATTTGATAGGCCACTGTTTAAATGGAACATCATTAGACAACACTGGTATTGGTTGAAACAACAACAAAAAAAGCATTCTTGGTTAAACATTCATTTTATGGCGCAGTCCAGAGCCCTGGGCAGCCAAGGATGGCACCACTGTGGTGCTGCCTTGCTACCTCCAGAGGACTTTCTGGCTGCATGGGGAGGGAGAAACCCCCCCCCCCCCAAAAAAAAACACTGCCAGAAAGCTCTCCATTGGACTTACGGGCTGCAGCACCATAGTTCTGGCCTCAAACCCTGGGTGGAAGCTAATTCAAGTTGGCTACCCTCCATAGCGGCGCAGCATCCTGATATTTCATACTTCTACAGAATTTGAGATTAGAAATAATTTGCCTGATTGAGGCATCCCTTGTGTTTTGTTTTCCCTCAAAACATTCGTTTTGTGCTCAACTAGCAATAAAGCCCATTGTACGGACAAATACAACGTGCTCTAGAAAACTGTTGGTGGGTTGGCCAAACCCTCCTGCCTTTCCTCCATGCTTGACCCCGCAATTTATCACAGATTTATCACAGCAAAAACCTTGCCTAATTATTCATTGTAAAGAAAGCTTACTTACAGATTCCGTTCTCTACATACAGGCTTTCCCCACATACAGAAGAAGAAGAGTTTGGATTTATATCCCCCCTTTCTCTCCTGCAGGAGACTCAAAGGGGCTGACAATCTCCTTGCCCTTCCCCCCTCACAACAAACACCCTGTGAGGTAGGTGGGGCTGAGAGAACTCCGAAAAGCTGTGACTAGCCCAAGGTCACCCAGCTGGCGTGTGTGGGAGTGCACAGGCTAATCTGAATTCCCCAGATAAGCCTCCACAACTCAAGTGGCAGAACTGGGAATCAAACCCGGTTCCTCCAGATCAGAGTGCACCTGCTCTTAGCCACTGCTCTTAGCCACTACGCCACTGCTGCTTCCGAGAAGCAGTGGGATAGCATGTCACGTGTAAATGAGGAAACGTGGGGAGACCCCTCTGCGAAGCACTCAGCCACACTGAGAACTGTAAGCGCTCAAAGGGCCACTGGGAAGTAATGCCTTGTATAAGCCCTTCTATCTAGTTGACAATTGTGACCCAAAAAATGGTTTGGGGTTAATTCTTCCTTTTGCATTTTTAAAAGCAAGAGCCGATTTGGTAGAACCAAATTTGAATTTTCTGAAGCCATATTTAGAAGGCCTGACATTTAATTGAGAGTCCTCCGCGGAGCTCTCGCCTTGTTCCTTAAAATAAAGTTTGAAAAAAGGAACGGCGCCCAGGGGAGAAGCGAGTCTTTGCAACGTAAATTCAGTTATTATCTCTGTGACAGTCGCATTAGTCACATTTCTTTCAGGCTGAACAAGCGCTCCCAAATACCAAGGCACGATATTCGCCTGAGTGAAAGAAGACCCCGATGTTGGCTTTTTCTTGTCTTCCTTTCCGAAACAATTGTATCGGGGATGTGAAGCGATCAATACCATTCTTTTTCTCATTAAAGACTTGTCCGGGCTTTTTTTTTTTTTGCTCCAGAGATATGAAGAGCACATTTTTGGCATGAAAAATGTTTCCCCTGCCCATAATAGCACATCAGTGAGTTAAGTTAAAAAAAAAAACTATGGACAAAATGTTGAGGCCAGATTTTGGCATTAATGAGTTTTGATGGGAGTCCGGGTGGCTAAGAATTTAGAATGGTTTTAGAATGTAACTGTTTTTAAATGGTATGTATGTTTTTCTATATAATATTTTATCTTGTTCACCGCCCTGAGCCCTTCGGGGATAGGGCGGTATATTAAATCTAATAAGTAAGTAAGTAAGTAAGGCTGATTCCGCACGGGCCAAAAACAGTGGTGTGAAAATGGTGTGAAAACAGTATAAACCCTTTTACACCATTTTCACACTGTTTTCACACTGCTGTTTTTGGCCCATGCGGAATCAGCCTAAGTAAGTAAGTAAGAAAGAAAGAAAGAAAGAAAGAAAGAAAGAAAGAGAGAGAGAGAGAGAGAGAGAGAGAGAGAGAGAGAGAGAGAGAGAGAGAGAGAGAGAGAGAGAGAGAAAGAAAGAAAGAAAGAAAGAAAGAAAGAAAGAAAGAAAGAAAGAAAGAAAGAAAGAAAGAAAGAAAGAAAGAAAGAAAGAAAGAAAGAAAGAAAGAAAGAATTGGGCCTAAGTTCCTGTTTTCTTTAAAAAGATGCAGTCTCCTTCTTATCTCAGCCAAAGTACCCCATGCCACTGTATGTCAATTCGATTTCGAATACCTTTAATGGCATATAATTAGTTTATTATTAACATTGCAATATAATAACAGCCTTTACAACTTCTTTTTTTTCTTCTGACGAGTTAAAATAACACCATTTAAAAATGTAGCCACCGCTTCCAACAGCTCATAGTTGTGGCTGTTTAAAAGATATATAACCTTCTGTTCATCTGTAGTGCCTTCACTTCCATGCAGGAAGGGGATTGTGTGCTTCTTCCTATCTATCTAAAAAAAAGGACAATTCAACAGCATATGAGATACTGTTTCCACAGAACCCATGCCACACGGGCATTTCCTTTCTTTATGTGGAATTCCAAGGTGGCGTCCAAGGCTAAAGGAAGAAGGCAGGGCATTACACCTAGCTAAGGTGATTGCTCTACGCCACCAGGCCTCAACCGGGAGATAAAGGTACCGGGCTACAATTAATCTATCCACAGGTATTCCCAGAGAGATCGGGGAACAGGTTTTACTAGCTTCCTCTAGCATCTGTTGAAACTCTCTATCAAAAAGTCTCTTCTTGATAGCCCCACAGACCTCCTGCTCTGTTAACATTAGCAGGTCCTCCAAGGAAATGCCCAACTCCTTAAGTTTGGCTTCGATTTTAACCCACCACTGGGTTGTGTGGAGGATGGAGCGTCCACTGTATGTCATGTGCAGCCGTATTGGATAGTGTCTGTGACGTCAGGCTCCACCAAAACTCTGCAAAGCTACCTCTGTCTACGTACATAAATACCATTACAAGTGACATATGGTGATCTCAGCAACAGGCTTTCAAGTTATGTGAGAAGCAGAAATGGTTTGCAATTGCTTTGTTCTGCAGAGTCTTCCTTGGAGGTCTCCTGTCCCAGTACAGACCCTGCCTACCTCTAAAATCCTACAAGACTGGGCTACTTTCCCTCCCTACTCTACCTACACCAGTATTTGCCCTAATACATGAACCTTGTCATACTGGTTCCTTGAAGTCTGTGCTCTCACTCTGTACAGCAGTGATGGCAAACCTTTTCGAGACCGAGTGCCCAAATTGCAACCCCAAACCCACTTATTTATCGCAAAGTGCCAACACGGCAATTTAACCTGAATACTGAGGTTTTAGTTTAGAAAAAACCGGTTGGCTCCGAGGTGTGCGTTACTCAGGAGTAAGCTTGGTGGTAGTCGGTGGCTTTGCGTTGAAGCAACCGTGCAACTCTTCCAACGGGTGAATCACGACCCTTGGAGGGTTTGCTCAGGAGCAAGCCCCATTGCCAGCAACCGAGCTTACTCCCAGGTGAAGGATCGTGCTTTAGTTCTTCGCATGAAAATCAGTGGGGTTTAACAGCGTTTAACAGGGTTACCTACACTGCTTCCCAAAACTAGGTTTTAGGTTTAATGCTAATAATCGAGCCCAGCGGCCCAGGCCAGCCTAGATGTGTGTGTGTGGGGGGGTGACTCTGTTTGCGCGTGCCCACAGAGAGGGCTCTGAGTGCCACCTCTGGCACCTGTGCCATAGGTTCGCCACCACTACTATACAGCATGATCCCTGTGTTTTTTAAGTACAGATAGTGAGGGATGCAGTGAGACACCAGAAATAGCTCCTCAGCTCTGACTCTGCAATTACTCCTCAGCTCTGACTCTGCAATTACAAGAGATCTCGAAGAAGAAGAAGAAGAAGAAGAAGAAGAACAAGAACAAGAACAAGAAGAGGAGTAGGAGTTTTGGATTTATACTCTCTTGTAAGGAGACTCAAGGTGGCCTACAAACTCCTGTCCCTTCCCTTCTCCACAACAGACACCTTGTGGGGTTGGTGGGGCTGAGAGAGTCCAGAGAGAACTGTGACTAGCCCAAAGGTCACCTAGGTTTCATGTGTAGGAGTGGGGAAACAAATGCAGTTCACCAGACAAGACCCCACCTCTCATGTGAAGGGGTGGGGAATCAAACCTGATTCTCCGGATTAGAGTCCACTGCTTTTGGCCACTACACCACGCTGCTGGCTGTCAGGTGACAGAGATCAGTTCACCAGGAGAAAATGGCCGCTTTGGAAGGTGCACTCTACGGTATAGCCAATGAAGCCTTTCACCTGCCCTCCTCTGGCCCCAACCCCCAAGTCTCCAGGTGTTTCCCAACTTGGAGCTGGCAACCCAACCCCTGACCCATCTTTCCCACAATTCAGCAAGAGATCTTCCTGATCTCTATGGGCCTTTCCCCACTCAAAGCGATCCCCCCTATGCCGCACGCCTGGGCGTCCCCACGATCCCACGCTCTCTGCGCGGGGTCATCAAAAGGCAGCATTTTCTCCAGCGCCAGGGATGCCGCACGCTGAGGGGGCGTGACAGCGGCAGCATCGGGGCAGATTCGCTGTGGCCGCCCCTGTCGTGGGGAGTGCCCGAGGACCCAGTGCTACTTGAAGAGAGTAGCGCGGAGCTTAAGGTAAGTGGGGAAAGGCCCTATAACTCCAGCCTTCAACCAACCCCTGTGGGAGGGAGGAAGAAGACATTGGCTGGCTGTATGAGCCTATGAAGAGCTCCTTCACTCCTTCATCTCCCTCCCTCCCCCAATCCCGCCATTCCATTTCTTTCCCTTTCTCTTCCCAGTCCCTGGCGAAGCTTCTATCTGCCCTCAGTCCTGCCTGGCTGACTTATTGCTTCAGTCTCTTCCATTAAAGCGGGGTCAGGATATTGTCCCGGGTGCTGAATCTGCACTAATACAAGCGCGGCACTAAAAGAGAATGATAGATTTGTTGGTAAACATTTGGAGAGGCTCTCGGCTAGTCTCCGCGGGCTTCCTTTGACTTCTGTGCTTTGCTTATCTGGCGCCGTATCTAAAAGCAGAATTTACTGCTTTTCCTGGGCAAGACGATTTTTGCGTAAGAGGAGGGGTGGATTTCTTCCTTGCGGTTTCATGTGATTTCCTTGCAGCGCTCGGTTTGGAAAGCTGATTTGCAAGCCTCACAACTGTAGGCAGTTCTTGGATCTTAAAAAGTACAGAAAATCAGATTATATCAGAATATATGAGGACTTCAGCAGAGGTGGGATCCAGCAGGCTCTCACAGATTCCCGAGAGTAGGTTACTAATTATTGGTGTGTGCCGAGAGGGGGTTACTAATTGGTGTTTTTGCCAAGTGATTTTTGCCTTAGTTACGCCCCTCCTCTCAGCAGTAGCACGCAGAACTTGAAGCAGTCTAGCAGGAGGTGCACCGGCGTGCGTGGCAGCCTGCGCCTGCGTGCATTCGTTTCCCGCCCAAGGACTGGCGCAGTGGCTGCGTCCTTGCCACAGCCCCGCCCAGGAATGCCCCGCCCCCGGAATGCCCAGCCACACCCCCGTCGTGCCCCGCCCAGCCCCATTGGTGCTACGCCACAGTTTGAATCCCGCCACCATGGGTACCTGTTACTAAAATTTTTGGATCCCACCACTGGACTTCAGGTATGTCCACTGTGCTGTGTATTCCCTGCTGTTTGCCTTGCGATGTATGGCTGGTTTTGACACCAGGCTCAGTGGAGGATTCCACATGCCCCCAAATGAACCTCCTGCTTGCTTGCTGAGTTGGCTACGTGGCTACAGGAATGTGCTACAGTGCACAAGGTTTGTGTTCTAATTCCTGGTGCCCAGAGGCGGAACAAGGGGGAACGGTGCCCAGGGCGCGCATGTGCCCTGCACCCTTGCTGCAGCACCGTCCTCCCCCACCATGCCACGCCCCAGAATGCCACACCACACCCCCTCCACATCCTGGCCACGCCCCATCCACTGCTCTGCCTGGGGCGTCGTTCCCCACCCGGCCCCGTTGGCGCTATGCCACTGCTGCTGCTGCCTCCTCTTCTTCCTCCTTTTTTGGTGCTGGTCATCTCGTTGCTTGCCAAGAGTAGATTTGCCTTATTAAGTTATTCCTTTATTTGTTTCATTTATACTCCTCCTTTATGGCCAGTGGGGGGGGGGGGGATCCCATGCAGTTGGAGCAGCAGTGGCATAGGAGGTTAAGAGCTCATGTATCTAATCTGGAGGAACCGGGTTTGATTCCCAGCTCTGCCGCCTGAGCTGTGGAGGCTTATCTGGGGAATTCAGATTAGCCTGTACACTCCCACACACGCCAGCTGGGTGACCTTGGGCTCGTCACAGCTTCTCAGAGCTCTCTCAGCCCCACCCACCTCACAGGGTGTTTGTTGTGAGGGGGGAAGGGCAAGGAGATTGTCAGCCCCTTTGAGTCTCCTGCAGGAGAGAAAGGGGGGATATAAATCCAAACTCTTCTTCTTCTTCTACATCTCCTTCGTTCTAAATCCCAAGTCGTGGGCCTATTCCACACAGGTCAAGAAACACTGATGTGGGATGCTAAATAACCTGTTTTTGGGGGGAACTTTGTTCATGTGAAAGGATTCTGCTCGCTTTAACGGCCTCGCTTAGAAATGTTTCAGGAGAGGCAGCAAAGGAAGTTTGCTTATTGTCCTGAAAGACTCATCGAGTGCAGTGCAAAAACGTCAGAGGCATTTTCTGCCAGAGAATGTGATCTCTATGAATAGATTCCCTCGTGCAATTTTTTTAAAAAAAAATCACAACAGACATCATATCCCTGTGCCGGGTCCGCCCGATCTGCCGATAAAATCTTTCATAATCTTAGGTGATGACAGAATAGTTCTGAAATGCGAACAGAGGCCTTTCCTCGCGGTGGGATTGCGTCCTAGGAAGAGATTACAGGAGTCGGATATTTACTTGGGAATTAATGTGTCAAAACTATTTCCTGTCTCACAAAAGGACAGCTATAGAATTCCTCTTGTTTTCAGTCTGGATTCCCCCCTCCCCCCCACCACCACTTTTTGGCATAGGATTTATCTCTCCATACACAACCTAATGAGAAGAGAAAGCCAGCACAGGATATGCTGATAGACTCAAATGTCAGCTCTTCCACTTGATTGCTTCTTAAGCAGAACCAGATGAATTAAGACTAAGGATGTGGTTAGCCAGAGGCTATCCTGACACTGTCAAGCAGGGAAGAGCTGTCCATGGCTACTAAACCTAATGGTC
This sequence comes from Sphaerodactylus townsendi, assembly GCF_021028975.2. Lineage (NCBI taxonomy): Eukaryota > Metazoa > Chordata > Lepidosauria > Squamata > Sphaerodactylidae > Sphaerodactylus > Sphaerodactylus townsendi. Next base: position 1,930,833 of record NC_059432.1, on the reverse strand, counting down.
AAACGAAACTGCCACGTTTGGAGAGAATAGACATTGAAACATCAAGTGCTAGAGACACGTAGCCCTGACCTGGGTGGCCCAAGATCAGAGGTGTACTGAGGGGAAATCGCGTCCAGAGACAAATTGTCTCTGGGCACCCCCCTTACTTCTGCTCCCTTCCCATTGCTCCTGGCTCCCAGGGAGCCGGCAATCCCTTCTGCCCTCACCTCCGGGGAGGCAGAAGAGACAAACATCTATTGAAGTGGGGCTTAGGGGGCATGGCCAGGCCCCACATCACCCTGTGGGGGTGGCCATGCCTCCCCAATTCCAGCCCCCAGCATCTCCAGCCCCCCCTTTGATCCCAGCTCCCAGGGAGCCGGCAGACAGCAGTCCCTTCTGCCCTCCCCTCCGGGAAGGCAGAAAAGACTGCTGTCTATCGGCCTCCGGCACTTGCTTTTATAGCACTGAGTCTGGGGTGGGGCTTGGGAGGGTGTGGCCATGCCCCCTAAGCCCCGCCCCCGGCCTCAGTGCTATAAAAGCAAGTGCCGGAAGCCTCCTCCGGTGGGGAGGGCAGAAGGGACTACTGGCTGCTGGAGCCTGGAGCAAGGGGGAGCAGCAGGGGGCACCCTCTACCCTGCCCATGTCGATGTCGAGGGTGCCCGAAGATGAGGCAGCAGGACTTCCTGCTGCCTTGCCATCTTCTTCCTGGTCCTGTGGGGGGGCTGATTTTGCGCCCCCCAAGTGACCAGGTTAGTGGGGCCCGGGGACAGAGGGTACTCCTCATCCCGGGTAAATATGCCACTGCCCGGATGGCCCGTTCTCTTCAGATCTCGGAAGCTAAGCAAGGCCAACCCGCAAGGCCCTCCAAGGCCAACCCCCAAGGAAGTCCAGGGCCGCTATGCAGAGGGAAACCATCTCTTGCCTCATAAACCTCAAGTCACCATAAGTCAGCTGCCGCCTAACAGCACTCTCCACCGTCACTAGACACAGCCAATGGGGGAAGCTGTGGACCTCATACTGTTTTTATAAGCTCCAGAAGTATCTGCCTATGCCCCGCCGCCATGTGCTGCCACCAATGGAATATTGAACTGCGAATCTTCTCCAGAACGTTAATTCTCACATTCATTTGCTTTTTATGACATTGTGCATTTGTAGAACTGGTGTTCCAGCTCTTGCCTTAACCATAAACTTATGCAAACACTGCACATGTTTTGACAATCCATTTTTATTCATCAAAGTAATTCACGTTGATATTTGCCACAGGGAGTAACACATTTTGTACACTTCAGAGTACACATACATTTAAACATGAGTCTAAATATGCTGTGTTTTGTCTCTTTAAACACTATCTTTCTGCTCGTTTTGAGGCCCAACCGGAGCCAGTTTCTCTTTGTTTAGGTCAATGGCTTATTCAAGAGACTTGAAATTTCTGCTTATTTTCCTCTAACATGTTTTCAAATGGAGGTCTTAATTGATCTTGTTTGCAGTGAATTCTTAAAATCCTCCATCTAATATTTAATTTGAAGTTTCCATATGTTGTCAACACGTAATCTTATCTGGGAACCAGCTATGCATAGGCCCTTTCCAGACAAAATGTTTCTAAAACGTTTTCAGTCCCCCTTTACCATAATGTATGTCTGCACTCACTCCCTCAAAATAATTCATGGCTACCATTACGTGATCCCCCCCCCCCTTTGTTTGAGCTAGATGCAGAATTGATGCTTTTATATTGTATAACCTTGTGCTGTGATTCTCTATACTGCATAACCTTGATGCTTCAAAAATTAGCCCTTAATTTAAAAAAATTACAAACAGAAATGGTACAAATAAACAGGTCAGAGCTAATGGAGTGAGCTAAGAAAATAGTGCCGATGAGGAATTCTGGGGATGGCATGGGAAAAGTCTTCAGGGATCACAAAGGCAACTGAAGACATCGGGCGATTCCGCACATGAGTAAAATAGGTTCGACCCAGTTCCCTGAGAAGGGTACTAACCTAGGTCAAAGCCATTGTTGTTCCCCACTGCAACCAGCTTGATCCCAGCTCAGAGGGCGGAATCATCCTGTGTTTCTTCGCCACTCCGTTCCGATTGGCCACTGTTCTACAGCCATGTTCCATCTATCCCCACACACGTTATTTAAAAAACTGCCACAGGAATGGAGGGATGAAGGTGGCGTTTTTGGATTGGCCAGCTGTACGCATGCCCGAAACACTCAGCTGTGATTGGCTGAATGGGGGACTCCTGGCACCAGAGATTCCGCACTTTACTGGAATCGAGCTGAGTTCGAGCGTGGTTCCCTGAAAAAGTAGTAGTTCCCAACTGGAGTCGGAAATTTGACCGTTACACGGGGCGAAGCTGGTACAAAACCACGTCGATCCCAGTGGCTGTGCGGAGCACTTAGGTCGAACGCAGCTCGAACTTAAGTCGATAACACAAGTGCAGAATCGACCATCGCCCTCCTCCTATTTTTTTCCATAAACTTGCCAGGAAACTTGTCACCAAATGACATCAAACCTTTGTAGATGGATGCATGCCCACAAGAGATATCCCAGTCACCCCGCTTATTATTCCAGGTCAGTTGCTGGAACCCGAAGAGACTACTTTCTTGACAGGCCAAAGATAGGAGAGCAGGCTCCTAAAATTTATTCCAGCTCTGACCAGTCTGGAAACTTGGGAGGAGAGATAAGCAGTCAGGAAGCAGCAGAAGAATAGTTTCACACAGCAGATGCACACAGATCAGAGTTCCCATCCCCCAGTGCTCAAGCCAACCCAACAGGCGCCCCCTTTGGGGGTCCATAACTTTGGACCCCCTGAACCAAACCTCACCAAACTTGGCTGGTATCATCAGGAGTGTCATCAGACGATACCCTGAAATTTTGGGGCTGCTATCCTAAAACTGTGCCCACTGCCAGCCAAAAAAGTGAAAAAACACTAAAAAAATACAAAAAAACACACAAACGAATCTGAAATTTTTGCACCCCCCATGTGACCAAATATGACTGTGCAGGTCTTCTGAGGTAAACCAAGCCTCCTCTGGGCCTGCTGTCAACTGAGAGGATTCGCACACATATCAGTCAGCTAGGCCATCCCAACTGTAATCCATAAGCTTTGTGGTACCTCAGACCCTTGACACTTGGAAATCACCATGACTTTTTCTAATCCATTACATGGTTCCTTTCCCTAATGCTATCCTTGTAATTTTCATAAAGCAATTCTTAATGACTGGGCTGGAGCGCAGATTGCTTTCTTGCAATATTTTTTTTAATTCTGTTGGTGTAATGATATGTGATTTCTTTTACATCACTCTCTTGACTCAGAATTCTCTCTGTCAGGATCCTTAACTCAGAGACTGAAATACTCCAGCTTTCTAACAATTCGGCAGTTCATCACGTGGGACACAAATATGTGGTGAAATGGTCAGGAAAAATATTGAAGTATTTTGCAGATCTTAAAGTGAGACCTTTTCCACACAAGTTGCTTACAACGTTTCCTGCTGCCAAAGGCTACTTCCCCCCCTTGAATTCTACATGTTTTTTCCCCCTCTGTTTGGTGCCAGAAATGTTTTCCCTTCATTTTTCCTCCATTATTTTCCCGAGTATGATTTTTTTTATCCATTTCAGAGCCAGCTTCCCTTGAGCAGACGGTCATGATGAAATGGTTTTTATTTCTCCTCCCCGCAAAACGATTAGCTTTCTCCTCCCCGCAAAACGATTAAGCTTTTATCTGCGGCACTGTGTAGTTGCCCTTCGGCTAAGTTGTCTTCTAGCTAAGATTCAAGGTGGTATTTTCATCACTTTAAATTTTAACCAAGAAGCCCCTCCCAAAGCTTGAACCAAGAACCTCCTGGTCCCTAATTATAACAAACATGGCCAGTATGATGCAGACAGAATTTGCTTGTTGTTGGGTGGTTCGGGCCCAGTGGAATGTGAATTGGTGGCCTTCTTTTTGTTGAAGTTGTGAACATGGACTCTCTTGCGGGTTTGCATTGGATGTGTTTTGCTGTATTGGTTTGTTTTGTAGCTGCGGTGTTCTTTCAACATGCCAATAAAGGCTTTCTGTTTCTGTTTCTGATACCCAAAATAAGTCAACCCCCCAGTGGCAGCTAATAGAAAACACATTTCTCCCTCTCTCAGCATTGCCTTCTGGTCAAAGTCTTTAAAAATGGTCATCTTGAGTCCCCGTTCTCAGCCACTAAAAGGAGCAGCAGTGGCGTAGTGGTTAAGAGCAGGTGCATTCTAATCTGGAGGAACCGGGTTTGATTCCCCGCTCTGCCACTTAAGCTGTGGAGGCTTATCTGGGGAATTCAGATTAGCCTGTGCACTCCCACACACACCAGCTGGGTGACCTTGGGCTAGTCACAGCTTCTCCTGAGCTCTCTCAACCCCTCCCACCTCACAGGGTGTTTGTTGTGAGTGGGAAAGGGAAAGGAGTTTGTCAGCCCCTTTGAGTCTCCTTGTAGAAGAGAAGGGGGGTGGGTTAAATCCAAACTCTTCTTCTTCACTTGCTTGGGGAAGCCGGAACAGGAGAAAGATTGCTAATTGTTGTGGCCTTCCTCGGAAAGTCCCTGTTGGGCTCTAAGTGCGGAAGCAGCCCCGCCCTCCAATCTGAGCTTGATGGAGAGAAGAAACAGAAGCAAGAAAATAACATAATGATGGAGAACAGCAGGGAAGCCCAGTAAGGTGCCTGTAAGGAAAAAAAGAGTATTTTTCCTCCTTCAGCATCTCTGCAGTGCAGCTGTGCTCAGGTACGGTGAGCCGGAGGCACCCAAATGCAAAGCCCAATGAATTTTTTTAAAAGGTATGGAATTTTCTTGCTGTGATATGCCACCCCCCCCCCCCCCCCGCCCCGGTTTGCCAGCCTAGATCTCCCGGAATTTCAAATGATCTCCAGATGACAGATTACTTTCCCTGGAAAAAATGTCTTGTACGGTAGGCTATGTGGCATTACACCTTGATGAGGTCCCTCCACAAGCCCAGCCCCTCCGCAGACTGGATCTCCAAATCTCCATGCAGCTTTCATCCCAGCATTGGCCACCCTACTTGTTTTTAGTCCCAATAAATGCAACTGTGGCCCCTTCCGCACATGCAGAATAATGCACTTTCAATCCACTTTCACAATTGTTTGCAAGTGAATTTTGCTATTCCTCACAACTGCAAAGTGTAGTCGTGACCGCGAGGTCAGCGCAAGAACGAGACGAGACGCGGTGATAACATCTGGTGGAGAGTGCCAGCAGCGGGAGCGCGGGTGTCCGTGTTCCTAGCGACTCTGCCGCGTGCTGGTTCCTGGCACCTTTTATTATGATTCTAACGGGGGCGTGTAGAAGGGCGGAACGGGGGGAATTCCGGGAGAGCGGGAGAGCGGGAGGCTGAGAGATCATCATGTGATGCATGATCTCATCTGGCTGCTACGTGCGGAGAGGAGCATCAGCGTCTGGGCCTAATCCTCACCTGGGGGCAAGACCATTGTCCCTTTGTCCGGGACACCCGGTGGTTGTGAGCCAGGTAGTTCATGACCCGTGACTCATCGGGGGATGAGGGGTGGGGGAGCGGTGCGACCAGAAGGCCGTAGGAGCGCCGGTGTGCCAGCGCTCTACTTACGGTGCTGCTGGGTCAGCAGTGCATCCCTACATCAAGTGCACTGAAAGTGAATTGAAAGTGTATTATTCTGCATGTGCGGAAGGGGCCTGTGTGCAAAGGACCAGGAGATGTAAAGAACAGGCAACTGATCAGGCAAGGGTAAAGTTCTTGGCAACTTTGTGCCAGTAGAAGTATGCAGGCTTCTGTGTTTCAGCTGGTGGCTTGGGGTTGATGGTGTCATGAACGTCAAAACCAGTCTAGATTTCTTTATCGGTGGAAGAAGTTCATCGGACATAAGTTCAGTTTTATTGTAGTTACATTTCAATAGTTCTCTGATTGAAGAAAAGAAGAAGAAGAAGAAGAAGAAGAAGAAGAAGAAGAAGAAGAAGAGTTTGGATTTATATCCCCCCTTTCTCTCCTGTAGGAGACTCAAAGGGGCTGACAATCTCCTTGCCCTTCCCCCCTCACAACAAACACCCTGTGAGGTAGGTGGGGCTGAGAGAGCTCCGAGAAGCTGTGACTAGCCCAAGGTCACCCAGCTGGCGTGTGTCGGAGTGCACAGGCTAATCTGAATTCCCCAGATAAGCCTCCGCAGCTCAGGCAGCAGAGCTGGGAATCAAACCCGGTTCCTCCAGATTAGATACACGAGCTCTTAACCTCCTACGCCACTGCTGCTCCTCTTGATGGAATTGTAACTAGTCCATTTTTTACAGTCTCGTCCAGTGTCCCCCACAAAAATGGCCACCTGAGATTTCTGAAGAGCAAAGGCCTCTGATCTGTGCCTTTGCTTTTCAGAAATCTCAGGTGCAGATCTGTGCAGATCAGAGCAAACAAAGGATTTTACAGCATTTACCTCCCTTATGTAATGGGGGGGCGGCGTGTTGGAGCTGGCACAATTTGCTGAGGTCATCGATTTTCCCCAGTCAAATTAGAAAACTTTGTTGATAGCAGTCCAAAGGTCTTTGAAATCAGTATAGCCTGTTTTGATAAAAGATCAAGTTACACTGAGGAGATAGCAGATGTTCCTGTTTGAGTAGCAGCATTGCGAAGTGGATCCAAATTCCAGATCTCGCCAGGGCAAGAAACAAAGTCAGCGTTACAAGCATTACAAGCAGCCGATAAGCTGAAAGAGACTGGGAGGGTTGGAGAAGTGGAGGATAATTTGTAAAGCTGAGTTAGCGCAATAATGAGGCAAGAGTCAGTTGCCTACTGAAATAAAATTTACTTACTATAAAAGACAGAAGCGTACCAGGGGCAAATGGCGCCCGGAGACAAATTGTCTCCAGGGCGCCCACAGGCTCTGCCCCCCACCACCCTAGCTCCGCCCCTGATGCCCCCAGACTCCATCCCCACTGCCCTAAACCCTGCCCATGTCACCATGGACATGGGCAAGGTCTAGGGTGCCCACCTCCCCCCCCCAGACTCCCCCTGCTGGCTGGGTTCCCAGTCGGCAGCCTGCAGTCTCTTCTGAAGAGAGGGGAGAGTCCAGGGTGGGGTTGAGGGCGCTTGGAGGCAGCAGGAAGTCTTTTTTTGAGTGCCTCGGATGGGATCGAGGCACGCAAAAACGAGACAGCAGGACTTCCTGGTCACATGGGGGGCCGATTTTGCGCCCCCCATGTGACCAGAAGAGTGGCGCCCGGGGACAAGGGGTACCCCTTGTCCCTAGGCAGATACGCCACTGATAAAAGAAGGGTAGGGTAACTTGGGAGAAAACAAGAAATATCTTTCTAGCTCCAATAGCTAGCCTGTTGCCTGACTATTACATGGCTAACAAGCTACTAGAGAGCATGTGCAGAGAGTAACAAAGAATATAAATCTATGGCTTACGTGCAGACTGGCATGTAGCCCATGCCAGATCTGCTTAACCAATAGGTATCAATTGTCTGGTCACTGACTTCTGACCTCACTAATTACCCTGTTTCCCTGAATATAAGACATCCCCTGAAAATAAGACGTAGTAGAGGTTTTGCTGAAGTGCGAAATATAAGGCATCCCCTGAAAGTAAGACGTAGCAAAGTTTTTGTTTGGAAGCATGCCCGACGAACAGAACACAGAAAAATAAGACATCCCCTGAAAATAAGACATAGCGCATCTTTGGGAGCAAAAATTTATATAAGACACTGTCTTATTTTCGGGGAAACACGGTAATTAGCATGCAGCAGGCTAGCTGTTGGAGCTAGCTACTTAGAAAGATATTTCTTGTTTTCTCCCAAGATACCCTACCCTTCTTTTATAGTAAGTAAACTTTATTTCAGTAAGCAACGAACTCTGCCTCATTATTGCGCTAACTCAGCTTTACAAATATCGCAGCAGTAAAGCTGCAGGTGGATCTACATCAGGATCGAGAATGGCAAACTTGTTTGAATGGTTGAAGCTGTTCCAAACATCTTCTGCGGCAAGCGAGTCTGCACAAAACAGGTCCATTTGGGTTTGTTTACATGCTTTCTGGGTAGGGAGAGCCGTGGCATTTGTTGAACGGGGCTGTTTTCTTTGGCTCATTTCTGTCAGCAACAAACTTTAGTAATAGTTTCAGAAACCAAACGTGGTAGGATACAAAAGCCTTCTCAAGCAGACGAGGTCAGAGCTAATTGGAAGCACCGACAGACACTCCCAACTAGAGCCTTTTTCCACTTTACTCTCTGTGAGCAGATTAAACAAAAGAATCAACAAATAGACTATAAACAGCCTAGGAGAAGAGTTCATTTGAGTTTGATAAAATTTCATAAGGAAAACTGAAACTAAAAGAAAGAAGTTAAAACTGAGATAGTCTTACAGAGTGCTGCTGCGCCGTCTTGTCAAACTTGCGGCCCTCCAGATATTATGGACCACTTGAACTGTAGTCCGTAATGTCTGGAGGGCCGCGGGTTTGACGCCTAGTTCCTCAGTCCTTCTCAAACATTCTGACCTACTAGTTCAGTGACGGCTAACCTTTTCAAGACCGAGTGCCCAAAGTGCAACCCAAAACCCACTTATTTATCGCAAAGTGCCAACACGGCAATTTAACCTGAATACTGAGGTTTTAGTTTAGAAAAAATGGTTGACTCCGAGGCGTACGTTACTCAGGAGTAAGCTGTGCTCGGTGGCTTTGCTTTGAAGCAGCTGTGCAACTCTTCCAACGGGTGAATCACGACCCTAGGAGAGTTTGCTCAGAAGCAAGCCCCATTACTCAGAAGCAAGCCCCAGCAATCGAGCTTACTCCCAGGTAAAGGATCACGCTTTAGTTCTTCGCATGAAAATCAGTGAGGTTTAACAGCGCTTAACAGGGTTACCTACACTGCTTCTCCAAAACTAGGTCTTGGGTTTAATGCTAATAATCAAGCCCAGCGGCCCAGGCCAGCCTAGATATGTGTGTGTGGGCGCTCTGTTTGCCCGTGCCCACAGAGGGGCTCTGAGTGCCACCTCTGGCACCCATGCCATAGGTTCGCCACCACTGTACTAGTTATATACTGCTGTCTGACAATCTTCCCTTTAATAACATCTAGCACTCTACTAAATGAAACTTAGAGGGTATGGCCTTATATGCCACTGTGGTCCTTCTCCTCAAGCTTTTCCTCTGGCTCAAACCATCCTCCATCTCCAAGAATTTCCCAACTTAGAGTTGGCATGTCTTGCTCTGCCTCCAACTAATCTTGGGGACCCCAGATCCAGCAGACATTTAGTAGGCCTAGATGTTGGTACAGTTGGGACAGCAAGGGGTAGATGTTGGTACAGTTGGTACAGTACCTAGATGTTGGTACAGTTGGTACAGCAAGGGGTAGCCCTTGCCCCTTTTAGATCTTGGATCACTGTCTCTTGATGGCACCCCTTGTGATTCAGTTAAGGAAATGTCAAAAGGTGTATGTGGTGGTTACTCCACTGGCTAGGACACTCCTTTCCCCAGGTCTACCACATTGAAGCTTGAGTTGATTTTGGTGTGGGTGGACATTAGTCCATTTGGAGGAAACAGCAGTGTGTTTTGAGTGACCAGTTACTTTATTAGTCTTCATACATTTTTAGTAATTTGATTTATATCCGGGAAGACCTTGCATTGATTGTGTCTAACTAATTTTTCCCCCTTCTCTTTGCTTTTTCTGATTGATTGTGTTTTCATTTTCTCTTTCTGAATTTCAGGCGGGGAAGATTATCCTAATGTACCGCCAGCAACCACAGAGCATTTTAAAGAGATTTCTCATCTGGGCGATTTTGCTGGTGAGTTGTTGAGGGCCCGGTGCTTTAAAGATAATAGAATTAGCAGTGCTACCAGGCGCCCATTATTTTTAATTACAGCAGTTGTTCATAAAGTGCAGATAATCTCAGAAAGAGAGGTAATGGTGTACAGCTCCTGGCCATGATGGCAAAGATCTACTATCCATTATATATTTTCAATAATGAATTTCTGGTTCTATGTCCCCCAACGCACTCTCCCATTTTCCAACAGTCCAAGAGCAGCTGTCTCTGCTAGTAAGTACTGGAGCCAGATGTAGTCTGCTGCAATTAGAGTTGCCACCAGCAAGAGATAGGGGATGGAGAATGAGAGGAGTGACAACGTGATGTCATTTCCTGAGAAAACCTGTAAGTGGCATCAGCCCTCTCTAGGAACTGCCAGAAAACCATAGATTCCCTGCAATTTCTACAGAAGTGTGACATAGCTATAGCTATAGCAAGCCTTTATTGGCATAAACAGTACCACAATAATAAAAGCAGATTAAAAAGCATATACAATACAGGATATACATGTTAGGACGAAGGAAATCTACTGGCATTTAATAATTTCCAGGAGAAAGTCTGCCACTCATACAGAGAGAAGGATCAGGGTTGTCCAACAAGTAGTGTAATCTAATTAAATCGGGGAGATGGGGTAAATGTAAAGGAGTAAGATTCACATACTTGGATCTGATTTCCTTGAATCTGAGACAGTGAAGTAATTGGTGGGCCAGAGATTCAACTGAGCCATCGTTACATGGGCACAATCTTTTAGTCTTTTCTTGCTTATTAAATCTGCCATGTAACAAGGCAGAAGGCATAACATTAAACCTGGCAAGCATTATGGCTCTCCTTTGAACAGGGTTTATTAAGCAATACAGGTAGTGTGCCAAGTGGCCCCGTTCAAATGGGAGAGAAAAATACAGGGGGGAGCACGTTTTCTTGGCTGCGGTGATTAGGGTAGAGAACTCTCTATCCAATAGTTGGCCTTTTAATTTCCTATAAGCTTCTGAATAGGACAAAGGGCAAAGTGTGACATTGCTTCTGTGTTTACCCTGGAAGTATTGTCATATAATCAGTGGCAGGAAACAAGATGCAGAGAACCGTCCAGCGTATTGCTTTTATCTCTTTGGAGGAAAGGTGAGGAACTTTGTCTGAAACTGTGACAGGGAAGGGGAAGAGCTCTCTGAAGTGGCCTAATTTGTCCTGCTGTTAACAGGAGAGGAAGTGATGTCATGAAGGAGAGAAGATGCTCATTGTGGTTCCCAGCACACCCTTTCGCAGTCTCCCTATTCACTGTATCTTTTCCATAGCAATTTCCTCTTTCAGCATGAAATCTATTTCCCAGCCCAGAGTATAACCCTCACTGGATGAAGAACTCTTGATGCAAATAGGTGATGAACATGTGGTTCCTCTTTCTACGCTTGGCATGCCAGGGTCACTGCCCTTCCCAAGCCCTACCAATCATGATAAAACTGATTGGGGCAGCGCTTCTGGAGTTGCAGGGCAATTGCCTGCAACATTATACCAGTCTAAGCTAACTGAAATCAATGGGCTTGAACTGGGGTGGCACTTAATAGGATTGCCCTGACCAGAGGCGCATCGGGGGGAAATGGCACCCGGAGACAACTCCTTCTCAGGGTGCCCCACCCACCCCCACACCTGCTGTGCCCCCTTACGCTCAGGGGGCATGGCTCAGGGAGTGGCCCCACCACCAAGCCCTGCCCTCCGCCTCCATGCAAGCCGTCTTTCAAAAGCTGGCCTGCATGGAGGCCAGGGGGCCATGTCTCCAAGTCACACCCCCAGCCTCTGTGCAGGCTGGGGGTGGGGCTTAGCAGTGGCAGGCGGCCCAGGTGGGTGCCACAGCCACTCAGCACCAAGCCCCACCCACCGCCTCCGTGCAGGTTGGCTCCTGTGCCGGCCTGCAGGGAGGTGGGGGTGGGGTGGGGTTTGGTAGTGTGAAGCTGAGGCACATGCTGTCTGGTAATGTGGGGGTGCTTGGCACCCGCCATGTGACCAAAAGGCTTGCGCCCGGGGACATGAGTGACCCCATGTCCCTATAGTAAGGTGACCAGCCATCCCGCTTTTGGCGGGACAGTCACGCTTTTCGGCAACGCGTCCCGTGTCCCGCGGGGTTTTTAAATTTTCCCGATTTAGGCAGTGCGCCAGCTGGAGGTGCAAGACGAGCCGTTAGAGGAGCTATTACTCGCCTTTTGGCGCTTCAGTTTCCTGCTCCTGTCATAGGGCGGGAAAACAGGAAAGCTTACCAGCAGAAAAGCGGCAGCGCGGGAGGCGCATGCGGCCGCAGGAGCGCGCTGCCTTTTGCGGCGCTCCCCATTTTCCTGCCCTGTCACAGGACAGGGAACCAGGGAGCGCCACAAAAGGCAGTGCGCTCCTGCGGCCACGTGCGCCTCCTGCGCTGTCGCACTGCCTTCTGGGGCGCTTCCCTGTTTCCCGACCAAGGAGCGCCGCAAAAGGCAGTGTGCTCCTGCGGCCGCACGGGTGCGCGTACACCCCGCGTTACAAAATTAAAAATTTGGTCACCTTACCCTATAGGCCATACGCCTCTGGTCCTCATCTTCTCCCCTAGTTTCCCCTTCCGATTAGCTGATCATCACAGCTAGAGAAGGCACTGTGCATGTAGCTGGATCAGGGCCATGGGCCTTTTATTGCATGGTTGGACTTTTTTTTCTTTCAGAAGCTAATTCTTTCTGTCATTTGGGGGGGCAAAGGGAGACTCTGCTGCCCGTGTTCAATGGCCATGGTGAAGCATCAACCCAGCAAGGACATAGAACAGACAGTGTCCTGTCTGTTCCGTCCCTTTCTATTTTTGTTGTCCCGTTGGCTCTGGGCCCACCGTGCATTTTCTTTCCTCAATGATATGAGTTCTTGCCGTATTTCATTCAAAGCACTTAGCGAAACGGTGGCAAATCTCCCCTCCAAGTCCCTTTCCTTCCATTCACCTTCGAAACCGTGCACTTCATTTCCACTGTCTGCTCCGACTCCAAAGAGATGATTTCGCCAAGACGAGCTTCCGTGCGTACCGCTCAGGGCCTGTAATCATGCCAAATGTTTAACGTCACTGACTGTGAAAAGGTGGGAAATCAGCCTTTTGTCACAAGCAAATTATCTATTCCCGATCCCAAGTTTTGTGGGTTTTTTTTTTAAAAAAAGGAAGGCTGTTTGAAGACTGTGCCAAAAATTGCATAGATTGTCAGCCGATCGGAATAGAGAGTTTTATTTCATTACCCTATCTCAGGCAGCGTGTATCGTTTCTCCCCACCCCATTTCCACCTCACAGTGAGGCTGAGAAATAGGTCAGGCAGCAAGAGGGAATGGCCAGCCCAAGGTTAGTCTGTAAGCTTGGTGGCCAAGTGGCAATTTAAATTTGAATTATTATTATTTATTCGACTTCCACTCTGCCTTTCCCAGCCGAGATCGGGCTCAAGGTGGCTCCCTGATCTCAGCCTGAAATCCTAACCATTATACTTCACTGGCTCACTTCTATCTCATACTTTAGTACTGAGGAACAAATCTCACTGTAGGGGTTAGCAAGAGTTTCAGAGGTCGAATCCCCACTACCGTCTTAGCCAGGTTTCAGAACACAAACTAACCAGGTTTAAGGGCCGACCTCCCCACTGCTTGCGTGGCAGATTCCGTTTCTGGCGCTCGTTCTCCCTGTTAATCCGTGTTCTGGCAGGACCTGGTTGCAAGTGGAATAGACCCCATTAACACGGTTCAGGGCTGATCCAAGGGGAGGGATGAGGGTTGAAACCCTGACTCGTTTCCCGCCCTGGAGTGTGACGCAGAATTTGGGCAACCAATCAGCACTGCAATGCACACGCAGCCTTTCCTTGGTTTCACTTCCGCTTTTGCGATCGGCCAGCAGAAGGGGATGCAAATATTAAACAGTCAAATGCGTAATTTTGAATTGTTCTTGGTTTATACAGGTAACAATTAACTGTTTGCACAGTTAAACGTTAAACTTTTACACGCTGTTTTTTTTTATCACACCCCTACAATGTACGTTTCCACAGTGGGAAAAGGTCCCGCCCCATCAAGGCATGCCAGCCAATCAGGGGAGACCAGCGAAGCGAGCTAGCCTGGTTGTGGGGATTGCTAAGAGTTCTGCAACCGGGTGTGTCTGCTGTGTGCTCACTGCGGGGGGAGGGAGAAACTCCGATAAAGAGGACACAGTTTCACAACGAACAGGTTTGGATCTGCGTGCAAATTTCAAGTGGGGATTCGACCAGAGAGTGCAGGCTTGGTCAGAAAGCAGAGAACTGCCAGGACTGGTTTAAGTCTGAGGGTGATTCCTCCATGAGTCAGTTCAGATCACAGAGCACTGCTGCCACACCGTTCATACCATTCGTACGGGATCATTTGTATGAACAAAAATAAGAGCCAGCGGGGGGTAGTGGTTAAAAGCAATGGACTCTAACCTAGAAAACTAGGGGCAAATCCCCACGGTCAAAATAACCTGGGATAGTCACCTGGAAAAAAAACAGTTTTGTCAAGGACTCCCCATGGTTTCAGCGCCTAACTCGGCTCTGCCCCAGCCTTGGCGCGCATTCCTCCGCTTATCCCAGGTTTTTCAAAAATCAGCAGGGAAGTGCAGCTTTTTGAAAATCCCGGGATGAAACCGCATCAGTGGGGAGACCGCAGGAAATGAATCATGTCGTTTTTCCCGCCCTAGGAGGAACGCACCAATCAGAGCGCAGTGGGCTGGGCTCAGAGCGCTTGAGGGGTTTTTTGGTGTGTGCTGGTCGTGGCGTCATAGGTATGACCCTACAAAGGGAAGAAGAGCTGGTGCTGCGCATGCGCACCAATGAAGCTGAGCAGTTTAAACGTTTAAAAATAGCTTTCCTATGTTTCTATGAAGCTGCGCAGGCAGAAAGTTTTTAAAAAATAGAAAAGACTTCCTGAGGCAGAGGGGAGGGGCTGTGTGGTTGCGTTCCCGCCCCAAACACAACAGCCAATCAGAACGCTGGGTGAAAGAGCCATATAGCAGATCATAAGTCAGTGGGAAGAGTTGATTTGTTTGATCCCAGGATTAACTTTGACCCCCTGAACGGACGCACGTTGCGGTGGGGAGGCAGAGCCCGGGATGAAAAGGTACCGTTTCTAATGGAACCGGAGGAAACACAGATTATTTTCCTAGTGGGGAATCAACCCAGGTTTGATTCCTCACTGCTCCACAAGAGTGGAGGACTCGTCTCCGTTGAACCAGATTTTTTCCCCTCTCCTGCATTCCTGCTGGGTGACCTTGGGCTAGTCACAGTTCTTTCCATTTTGCCTGCCCCCTACTACTTTTTTCTAGCCTGGGAAATTGTCTGCTGCCTTTTTTTGGATTGGAGGGACTAGAACATGTAAGTTTTGCAACAATTTCAAGGGTGGAGGGGCTAGACCAGGTAAGTTTTAGGACAATTTCAAGGGCCTACTGCTCAAGCAATATACCCTCAGCATAAAAAACAACAAATGTCAGAGGCGTATGGGGGCCAAATGGCACCCGGAGGAAAAGGCCCCTCTGGGCGCCCCCCTGTAGAGCACCGCTTACTCGCAAGTCAGGCTCCAGACCCACTTTCCTGCCCACCAGCTGCGGCGCGAGTTTCTCTCGTGCCCCAGCTGCTTGGCTGGGAACAGGAGCCAAGGGCAGCCCCACTTCCCGGCCCAGCAGCTGAGGCATGAGAGAAACTCGTGCTGCAGCTGCTGGGTCGGAATGCATCTGGTCACGTGGGGCCGATTTTGTGCCTCCCCCCGTGTCCAGATTAGTTGCTCCCAGGGACATGGGTTACTTCATTCCCCTGGGCAAATACGCCCCCTGCAAACAGTCCTTTCAATCCTTCTGAAGTAGCGCTTGGAAAAGCAGGAGGAACTGTGCGAGGAAAGCTGGGAAGAGCAAGAAAATCCACAGAAAGCAAAACACATGTCGATTCCTTTCACACTTCTTGCAAAAGGAGAGGAAAAGTCTTGCTTTCAGAAGATTCAGGAATCGCAGAGACTCTCTGATCTGAGGCACGGTAGGTTCAGCAGAGGGGGAAATGTGTGAATCCAAAAAGCCAACCCAAAGGGAATGAACACCCAGTGCAAAGAATAGCACAACTTCCTAACTGGCCCTGCGTACCTCTGGAATCTCAAAGCCAGCCATGCTCATAAGAACATAAGAACTAGCCTGCTGGATCAGACCAGAGTCCATCTAGTCCAGCACTCTGCTACTCGCAGTGGCCCACCAGGTGCCTTTGGGAGCTCACATGCAGGAGGTGAAAGCAATGGCCTGCTGCTGCTGTTGCTGCTGCTGCTGCTCCCGAGCACCTGGTCTGCTAAGGCATTTGCAATCTGAGATCAAGGAGGATCAAGATTGGTAGCCATAAATCGATTTCTCCTCCATAAATCTGTCCAAGCCCTTTTTAAAGCTATCCAGGTTAGTGGCCATCACCACCTCCTGTGGCAGCAGATTCCAAACACCAATCACACATTGTGTGAAGAAGTGTTTCCTTTTATTAGTCCTAATTCTTCCCCCCAGCATTTTCAATGAATGCCCCCTGGTTCTAGTATTGTGAGAAAGAGAGAAAAATTTCTCCCTGTCAACATTTTCTACCCCATGCATAATTTTATAGACTTCAATCATATCCCCCCTCAGACGTCTCCTCTCCAAACTAAAGAGTCCCAAACGCTGCAGCCTCCTCATAAGGAGAGGTGCTCCAATCCTTCAATCATCCTCGTTGCCCTTCTCTGCACTTTTTCTATCTCTTCGATATCCTTTTTGAGATGTGGCGACCAGAACTGAACACAGTACTCCAAGTGAAATCGCACCACGGCTTTATATAAGGGCATGACAATCCTTGCAGTTTTATTATCAACTCCTTTCCTAATTATCCCCAGCATAGAGTTTGCCTTTGCTCAATGTGAAGCAAAGCCACAGATGTTTGGATAGATGTTTTTCTACATCAGATCTTGGGCAGGGTGCTAGTTCAAATCTGTCACAGTCAGTTTCCCCTATCTCCAAGATTCCCCTCATCTTGAAATTTCAGCTGTGCAGTAGGAAGTCACTTACTGGAACGTGTCGGTACAAAACAGCCAACCAGCTCTGGTGTTGTTATATTTTGGGGAATAGAGCAAGGCATGAGGGAAAACTGGCAACGCCAGTCAGTAAGTGGGATATTTAAAAAAGCTGCCATGCAGTGAAGCTGAAGGAAAGAATTACATCTCTTGCTCTAGTCATGACACCTCTTGAGATTAAGTGGTTAAGTTGTTCCAAGTAACAGAGATGGTTTCTGGGGATAACTCCAGAAACCTATATAAGGACTCTGTTCCAGGACGGATTGGAACCCCAGTGAATTTGATGGGTAGAGAGTTCTGGTTGTAGTGAAATGCCTTCACACAACTTGTGACACTCATTGTTCAGCTTCTGCCAGGGATGCCTGGCAAAAAGGGGATTAGACAAAATCATGGAAGCAGTTCCACACATGGGTTACAATATTCACATCAATTCCTTTTCAAATTAGAGGGACTCAAGGTGGGTCAGAAGAAAAAGAATAAAAACCCCAGCCGTTTTCTGCCTTGTGAATAAGCATTCTCACAACTTGTTAGAAAGTTTTACAGATCTGATACAGCAGGTTCTCAAGATCTTTAAATTGTATATTAATGTATAATTTTAATGGACAGCAGCAAGAAAGTCACTGAAGTGTTTTTATTCAGGATGTGGAACTTTAATGAAAGATCAGATTTCCTTATGTGGTGCTAACAAGATCCTCTTTTATTCCTTTGCAGCAAGAGATGACCAGTGGAGTGAGGGGCAACGAGCAAGTTCAAGGAGCTATTGCCAGAAAGAGAAGAATGGAGATTTGAAAGTTCTGGAATCAAGGCAAACCAGAAAAGCGGACAGGAAGTCACATGGTTGGAGAAGAGGATGAATCTATTCCTGACCAAGGACAGGATTGCCATAAAGTAATCCACACAGTAGAGGAAACATGTAAGGCGTGGAGTGTAGAAATGAACTTCAGATCACAGCCAATATGAAATCCATTTGTAAATACACAGTGGAAAGAAGTCACATCAATGTCTGAGTGTGACATGACTTTCCTTAGCAGGGCAAAGCCCTGAGGCATCAAAGAACACATCAAAGAGAGGTCTTCTAGTTCCCTGCCAAACTGTGGCAAGAGCTTGTCACAAAATCAGATTTTTCAACACCAAAGCGACCTGTTCAGGAAGGAAGGTATTAATTCAAGTTTAGAGAGGAAACAGACCTTTCTGGTAGAAGAAAGGTACGTACATATTCCAAAAACACAGCATAATGGGGAGCACAACAATGCTTAGTGCGGGAAGTTCTTCAGCTGCAGGTCAAAGCTCCTTGTGCACCAAAGAACCCACACAGAGACAAACCTTTGAATGCATAGACTGTGGTCGAGATTCAGTCAGAGAGGTATCTCCAACAGTATCAGCACCAAGAACGTTGAATGCCCAGAGTGGTGGAAAGAGATTCAGTAACAGTACCATTCTCCAACTATTATCATATAACTCACAAATGAGAGACCTTTGAATGTTCAGTGTGTGGAAAGAGATTCAGTCGTATGCTGTATCTTCAACTGCATCAAAGCAACCACACAAATGAGAGACCTTTGTTGCTCAGAGTGTGGAAAGAGATTCAATCATAGTACCAATCTTCAAACTCAAGGAAAGAAACCTACACAAATGAGAGACCTTTGAATGCCCAGAGTGTGGAAAGAGATTCAATGTTAGTAGTAGCTCCACAATCTAATATCAAGGAACTCACACAAATGAGAGACCTTGGAATGCTTCGAAAGTGTGGAAAAGCTGCATTCAGTCAGAGTAGGTATCTTCAAAAGCATGAAAGAACTCACACAAATGAGACCTTTGAATGTTCGATTGTGGAAAGAGATTCAGTCAGAGTAGGTATCTTCAAACCACTCAAAGAACCCCACACAAAGGAGAGACTTTGAATGATCTGAAAAGAAATTCAGTCATAGTGGTGCTCTCATCAACAACATCCAAGAACACAGGGGAGAACCCTACATTTGCTTTGAATGTGGAAAGAGATTCATTCAGAGGGCTGTTCAACAGCATCAAAAGATCCAAACAAGGGAGACACCTTTGAGTGCTCAGAGGCTGGGAGAATTTAGCCAGTCTAGCAATCTGGGTCTCGACACCAAGAACTCAGACACAGAGAAGACCTTTCGAGTGCTCACTGTAATGTAATAAGTTTTCTCCCTCAGATGGGGCACCCCAATTTGATCCACCATCTTTTCCTGTTTTTTCTTAAGAGCACCCCATTGAAATTCTGAAGTGCATTGTAGAAAATGTTCCATCACAGAGGCATGAGGTCACCAGGGCTTTCATGTGAAAGAAGGTTTGGTCACATAAGCTATCCTTAGCAGAGTTGAATAATGCACGTGTGGGGAATAAGAGCTCCTGGTAGTTGGAGATTATCCCTATTTGTAGTTAGCAGAGCGGCACGGGTGGCTAGAACAACACAGCAGGCCCTACTCCTCGTGCGCGTGCTGATGGATCCCAACGCAAGGCAAGCTTACACAAAAGCAAAAGTCGGAGTCAGTTGTAGTTTCTAATCTAATAAAAGAGCATTTATTAGTGAACTCCATTCTGGATAGGTAGGTAGGATAGGTAGAAGGTAGGTTCACTATGCTATCCTAATCTAGTTGGATGGGATGCACGGAGAATCTCGGCCCACCCTCTAGGCATGGTTGGAAAGAAGAAGATGGTGGGGGTCGAGGAAGGAGCCGGAAGGAAAGGGAAGTCCCTGAGAATACTCGCCTAACATCAAAGGGATAGCCAGCAATGATAGAGTAAAGGTAAGCTGTTCCTAGGTCCCTATCTAGCCACTGGCTATCTATAGTTAAAAAAAAAAAAAAACCCTATAGGGATGAGGCAGAAACAGCTGCAACAGCATAAAGTTATTCTCTTCCCAACAACACACAGCAGACTTTAGAAAGTTAAGAAAGTTACTTTTATATAAAGTTAAAAAAGAGGCAAAGTATGGTATACAAAACATATATACAAAAGAAAGCAGTAAGCATAAGATTTTATTGTCATTGTGCACGCGACAACGAAATTTACAGCAGCATTCCCTCACATGCATACAATTCCAGACTCCATACCTCATATCCTCACTTTCCCTTCCTCCACTCCATCCCCTACACAGCCCCAAACACATCAACACGAAGTCAGCTGGAGTTCAGCATCGCCATACAGCCTCTAGAGTAGAAGTTGCCCCTAAGCCTCTTTGTCCTAGTTTTGATAGACCTGAATCGGGCTCGGGTCGGATGGTAACAGTTCAAAAAAAAGAGTGTGCTGGATGAGACTGGCTTCAGAATATTTTGGGCTTTTTTTAGGCTTCGGAAATTATAGAGTTCTTCCAAGGAGGGGAGAGGGCAGCCGATAATCCTCTGTGCAGTAGTGATCACCCTTTGGAGTGCCTTCCTATCTGCCACTGTGCAACTGGAGAACCATACACAGATGCAGTCGGTTAAGACACTCTCTATAGCACAGCGGTAAAAGGACACCAGGAGTTTTCCGTTCAGTTGTTGTTTCTTTAAAAGTTTAAATGCACAAGCACTGGCATAAAACATACTCAGAAATATCACGAAGGTAGAATCATATACAGTAACGTACATGAATAGAGAGAGAGAGAATGTGGAAGCCAAGTCCCAATTAAGCAGCAGGTAAAGGTCACTCCAATTAGGCAGCTGCTCAACATTAACCCAAGGACGCAAGTGGTATTGCTCCTACAAAACTTACATACATAGTTGCCAAATACTCTTAACATCATGTACCTCTCCCCCAGTTCCATGGCCTGTGAACAATGATACATCCGCTTCAAGAGTATTTCATCAAACCAAAACAAGATAATTTCCAGTTAACGGGCAATCACTTCTGAGCCATCAAAGCAGCCTTCACATCTGATCAACTCAGGCGCATCCGATCAATTCAGGCACACTGGGTGCTGTGAAAACCTCTGCACATGGGAATGTCAGGGGTCACGTTGAACTCTTTCCACTGAATTTTGAGGGCAGTAACTTCAGACTGCTCAGTCGAATTCAACTTTGATTTTGTTCAGTCAATCATGATCTTGGGAAAGTCTGGTCCCATGTCAAACAAATGGGGATTTCCCAGAATCAAACATTGGTATGTGGAAGGAGTTTTCCAGGTTTCCCCATTACTTCCGGGATACACCTGCAACTTCTTTGCAGGAAACCTCCCTGCCCCCCTGATCCCACCTTTCTTTCTGGCCTCTTCCGCGACGTGGGCGGACATAGAGCATTCTGGGACGGCAAAAACGCCGGGCTCCCAGGGGAGCTATTCGGCAGGGGCTTAGCTGCTTCGCAGTCAAGGCTACCAAGGCCGCCTCGATTGGCGAAAAGTCAGCCGCTTCGCTATGGGAAACAGCTGCTTGAGCACGGCAGCGGCTTCCAAGCCTCCCCCACCACCGGCGACTTTACCTGTCCTGGTGCCTCCGGGCTGGCCGCTGAGGCCTGGGACACGCCCCTTGCTCTGCTACTCTGGAGCAGTCGGGCAGGGCAGGAGAGGGCGGTCCCCTGGCCTCAGCGATGTGCCGGAGGGCCGAGACCGTGTTGAGGCCTGACTGACGGGCGCACCTCTGCCGTCACTGCTCTTTTGTCGCATTCTGGGACCACCATGCGGCATCCAGCCCTAGGGGTCGGGTCGGGCGGGACTAATGCCGACTACCCTTCCGGCCTGCAAGGGAAGCTGCCTCTCCCTCCCCGGAAGTTGGACTTCTGCTCCATGGAGTCTCAGCAACTCACCTTCTCACCACCTTGGGAACAAAGAATATTGTACTCTCTTATCCCTTGCCTCCTCTCCTCTCCTTCCCCGACCCCTTCTTAGTTTTTTTGTATGTTCATCTACTGATCCTAGGGAATTAGCTCTCAAGGTAATTTAGTGTAGATTCTCTTACCATTATATCTCTTTCATTGTTTTGTATCCACAAAATAAAAGTATGATCACTTCACCTTTTTTTGTGATTTTTTATTCTTGGGTACCCCCTACTGAGATCCCCTGGTGGCCTCAGAGACTAGAAGAACTGGAGTTGAAATGTGGATTTGAATGTAAGATGTCAGTCCTTAATGCAACTGTTATTTTTGTTGTGTGCATTTTGCATGTACATCTGGTGAAAACACACCTGTGCACTTGGGTGTGACGCAGCTGCCTGACTAGGGGATACACAAAGCATAGTGAAACATGCTCACCTGTGACCGGCACATCATAATTTGGGGGGATTTGTGGGGAAGGGAATGTTCAGCAGTAAAATTTAACGTAAGAAAGAGCCAGCTGGATCAGACCAGAGTCCATCTAGTCCAGCGCTCTGCTACTCGCAGTGGCCCACCAGGTGCCTATGGGAGCTCACCTGCAGGAGGTGAAAGCAATGGCCTTCTGCTGCTGCTGCTGCTGCTGCTGAGCACCTGGTCTGCTAAGGCATTTGCAATCTCAGATCAAAGAGGATCAAGATTGGTAGCCATAGATCGACTTCTCCTTCATAAATCTGTCCAAGCCCTTTTTAAAGCTATCCAGATTAGTGACTATCACCACCTCCTGTGGCAGCATATTCCATATTATATTTTTTATCCCATCCAAGTTCCTGCCAAGGTATGTTAGCAATTTTTACCTTGCAACGACACCGTGAGGTAGGTTAGGCTGAAAGCATGCAACTGGCTCGAGATCTCTATGGCAGAGTGGGAATTTGAACCTCGTCCTCCTAGATCCTAGTCACGCTCTAACCACTATACCATGCTAGCTCCTTGCTCAACAGTAACCTGGACCCCACAGTGACCTATACTGGTGCTGAATAGTTTCAGGAGAGCTGAGGGCAACCAGGTTATACAAAGTCAGGAGATTTCAACACTGTCTTGAACAACTAACCGGCCAGTACTTTGGCTGTGGATTTTCTGTTTCATTCTGTTTTTATTTAGCTGTTGTATTAATGTTTTGAGCCGTTCATTTCCCATAATGAGATCTGTTTCCTTTTCCCAGAAACCTTTTAAAATATTTTGAGGCAGGAAATAAAACCATTTCCTCCACGGAGTTCTGCACTGTTTTTTACCCCCTTTGGTTCCCAAAATGTTTTATTTGCATCTTCAAAACATTTTAAATGAATGTCATTTTGAAACAGTTCTTTAGGTGAAACATTTTCAAAAAGGCCCCTCCTGTGCTTTACAGCTTGGTGGTGTCAGGACCAAGTTTAATTTAAGTTTCATTTCTTCGAATCCCCTAATTCCCGCCACTGCAAAGGACCGCCCACTCATATATACTGGAACTGAGGGCAAGAACCCTCAGTTCCAGTACCCTGTAACTAGGGTGACACATATCAATAAAGTTCGTTCCTTTTCTTATAAAGTCGACTTCGTTTGAGTGTGTTCAGCCTTACAGGTGGTGCCTCTGTATACTGATGCACTAAAGTTTTAAGCCCCACCAAAAAAAACAAAACTCCCAGAGACTCGACAGAAATGCTCCTAAAACAGGTGAGGGGAACGGAGAGTGAGCAGAGAAATGGTGCAGAGAAGGAAGTCAGACATCCACAGGTATGTTTTAACCCTCAGGGAATTATTTTAAAAGGGGATTCAATTTCTAAAACATTTTTTGAGAGGGAAATAAAACGTTTTGGGAACCAAAGGGGGTAAAAGCAATGCAGAACTCCACGGAGGAAGCATTTGATTTCCTGCCTCAAAACGTTTTAAATGAATTGTGCAGAAAGGGCCTGAGGCTATCGTATTGTGGTCGTTTTATGAGAAGGCAAGAGCCGCTGGAGAAGACATTGGCTCATTCCGCACACGCAGAATAATGCACTTTCAAGCTGCTTTCAGGGCTCTTTGAAGCTGTGCGGAATGGCAAAAACAGTTGTGAAAGCAGCTTGAAAGTGCATTATTTTGCATGTGCGGAATGAGCCATTGTGTGTTTCTGCATGGCAGGGGGTTGGACTTGATGGCCTTGGACAGATTTATGGAGGAGAAGTCGATCTCTGGCTACCAATCTTGATCCTCCTTGATCTGAGATTGCAAATGCCTTAGCAGACCAGGTGCTCAGGAGCAGCAGCAGCAGAAGGCCATTGCTTTCACATCCTGCATGTGAGCTCCCAAAGGCACCTGGTGGGCCACTGCGTAGTAGCAGTGAAACGCTGGACTAGATGGACTCTGGTCTGATCCAGCAGGCTAGTTCTTATGTTCTTATGTTCTTATGGCCCTTGTGGTCTCTTCCAACTCTATGATTCTATCTATCTACCAAATGATTCTATCCACCCTGTTTCCCCGAATATAAGACATCTCCTAAAAATAAGACATAGTAGAGGTTTTGCTGAAGTGCGAAATATAAGGCATCCCCCGAAAGTAAGACATAGCAAGTTTTGTTTCAAGCATGTCCGAATAACAGAAACACAGAAAATAAGACATCCCCTGAAAATAAGACATAGCTATATTGAGCAAAATTAATGTAAGACACTGTCTTATATCTGGGAAACACGTACTACCAAAGAACCAGTCCTGTTCTGCCTATTTTCCAAGAGAGATTTTGTTCACGTAATAGAAGATAGCATAGCATGACTTATCCACTCTTTCTGTGGCCCAAACTTGTCTGTCTTGACCCAGTCACTGGCGCGATGAAAGGTGAGATTGCCCAATGGCTTCATCCAAGACACTCAACAAAGCTGAGAAATGGTCCATGCAGCTGGTAATCAGGACTAGTTGTACCATTCAACAAAGACTTCTGGCCAAAGTGAGATTCATGAGATCATGTCACTTCCCCAGTATGGGCCAGGGTGAAAAAAACTGCCCGCGATTTAGTACAGAGTTCCTGATCCCAGTGTATCCTGACAGAAGAAAATAGTTTCAACCGTTGGTGGTTGTTGGTTTTACCGGCTGTGTGTGGCCGGTCTGGTAGATTTTGTTCCTAACATTTCCGCCTGTGGCTGGCATCTCTGTGAGGTGTATCACAGAGAGAAGAAGTCTGTTATACACTGTGTTCCAATTCAACACTACAGTTTCAGCTGTGTTGCTCTGCAGTATAACAGCCAACTCCCAATCCAGTCGCACCTTAGAAACCCACAAGATTTTCTTGGGCAAGCTTTTTGAGAATTAGAACAACAAAGCAGCTCTGTCTCTAATTTGCCTGGAATCTGCTGGGTCACTTACAGGTCAGTAGCAATTCTGACAACACTTACATTTGTAATTCCCTTCCTAGTCTGAACATACCTTGACCTTGTGGAATGATTTTGCACCTTTAAGGTAAGGCAGCCCAAAAGGTCAACGGAAATACTTGGGGCTGTGTGATGTCACTTGGCTTGGAGATTCGAATGAATGCAAGCTCAGAGCTCTTAACCTCCTACGCCAAGGAAATGCACCAAGGAAATGCTCTTAACCACCACGCCAAGGAAATGCACGTGGCTGTAGCTGCCGCCCAGTTGTTGAACAACTATCCAAGAGGAAAAGGGATGCAGGTGAAAAGATCAGTGGTTTGGCTTGCAGGTAACAGTGGCTGTTGGACACAGTGTGGCCAGCTTTCGGACACATTTGCGATGAAGTTCGTGGCCTCCCTAATCCTGCTGATTTGGTTTGTACTCTGCAAGTCTGTCAGCCCAGTACGGCACAGAAAATAAAGGGTCTGTTGCAGGTGACAGGATGGGAATTGTGTGCTTGCTCAGCTGTGGCGTAACAAGGCTGGAAGGCACAATTGATTGCGTCGGGCAGAAATATTTCCACGCCATTGATCCAAGCTTCGCGCACTGTGCAGGAAACTCCAGCCGTAGCCTGTCAGATGCTGTTAGCAATGGGTGCCTTTAAAGTTACCTTCCTGCAAAACTGTTCCTAAACTTTGCTCAGTAAGAACACCATTCTTTGTTGTTAAAACATAACCAACAGTGTTTGGAAGGGCGGGGTAGTGGTAGTACATCTGTTCTTCAGAATCCATTGTTTCACGCTTCTCACTTCCCCCAGTGGAAGGAAATTCTACCGGCAGCCTTCAGTACTGGTGACCAGGAGTGCTTGGGTACCTACCAACACCTTTCCTGGTGCCCATGTGTTTTTAGGAAATTGGTGGGACTAGTTGGGACTTTCGCCCAGGAGGGCTTCCGATTGGCCATTGCCTGGGCAGATTTTTTTAAGGACATCAGCAGCAGCTGGCACCACAGCACGAGGATCTTTGCTGGCTGACCAAAGATGCACCATGCGCATGTAAGAAAACATTTTCAAACAGTGAGTTCATTTTAAAAGGAGTGGAAATGAAACACATACACACTTTGCCGTGTGAGACGTCAGGTGGGGTTCCCTCCCCCATACGCAGGTAACTTTCACGCTCTATGCCTCACCCACTACTACCACACAACACACATACTCTCATACACATCCAGCTCATCCTCACACACCTCCCTCTGCCCTCCCTCACATCCAACCACCACTTACCCACTTCCTCACCCATATTCGCCATAGCTCTCTTTTACTAAAAGCGAGCTGGAGTTTGCCTTTTTCTTTTAAGAAAATCCGCGGGGTGGGGGCGAACCAACACTACTGGCTCCGCTTCTTTTGCACGTGGCGCTTTCAGAACCCAGGGAGCTGGCCTCGATCTGAGCGCCTCACCACCCTGCCTCTGCTGCCTGACTGGGATAGCCTGCTTGCCCCAGTTGTGCCTTACCCAAACCAGGATTGTGTGTGTCAACCAGCCTCATGGACAGTGGGATTCACACTCTGGACAGTTCTGTTAGGGAATGGAAAGGGTTACCTTATACTAAAAAAACAAGACAGCACCATATAACGATGTGCATTGAAAAGGGAAAGAGGGATTCCATTTGATCACCCCAAAAGGCTATGCTGGGGATCATTGGACCTGCACGGACATCTGTGTGGGTTGCGGACTGTGATGAGAAGGACAATTGCCACAGCAACGCTAGTGCCTAATAAAGGTCACAGAATCTGAAATCTGAAGACAAGAGTCACTGGAAAAGCTGAGAAGACAAGAGCCAATGGGCAAGCTGAAGGCAGCAGGAAAAGACTCAACATGCGATGGATGGACTCAATCAAGGAGGCTATGTTTTCAAGACTTGAGCAAGGCTGTTCATGGTAGCCCATTTTGGAGATAATTAATTCATAAGTCAGAAGGAACTTGACAGAACAACAACAATAACAACAACAAGGAACGTAAGTCAGGGGCACTTAACAGAACAACAACAGCCTGGCCTGTACGATGAAGCGCCAGCATTTCCTGTGGAAGAACTTTTGCCCATTCTTCCATCAGATCCCTGAGGCTATTAGACAGTCTGCTGTGCTCTTTAAGGATAACGTTTATGCTTTACACAGCAACAGCTGGCAACAGCAAAGCACGGAGCTGGTTCTTCGCTCAGACCATATTGCAATGTTCTAGCTGTTCAGACCATCAGATTATCCCATGACCAAGCTCATAAGCCATTTGCAGAGACCACTGCTCAGGGATCCCTGCTCAGAGCCGGTGCTGCATCTTCAGGGAAGGGATCTTTCTTCCTGAGCTCTGCCGCTCAACTACATGGGCCCAACCTTGCACCCTTTTTCAGGCTCTGTGACATAGGCGTCAGAATGAGAGTTGATTAATCCTTTGGCAAGGTATCTGGGGGGCTTTCCACACTACAGGAGCTAAAGTCGACTCAGTTCCCTTCAGTGGGGGGCGATTCCAGGCTGTCCGCACAGCAACTTACTTGGCCCGCTGGAACCGAGCTAAGTGGGCAGAATCATCTTGGTGCCTGTTTCACTCCTCGATCGTGATTGGAGCTTGTGTTACCACAGGAAACGGGAGCGTTCTTTTTTTTACAGTTTTTACAGTTTACAGTTACATGCCCGCCACGACTCTCCCATTCTGCGCATGCCACAAAAGCGGCTCCTGATTGGTTGAACAGATGAGGTGTCGTTTCGATGCGTCCGCACTTCGAAGCTTTGAAGCGGTATCGACCTTGTTCCAGCAGAAAGGTGCAGTTCATAACTGCGACAGGGATATCGCAGTTCTGGGGGGGGGGGGAACTGAGACAAAACAACGTTGAGCTCAGTTGCAGTGCGGATACACTGGGGTGAACCTAGATAGAAACCAGTACAACTCTGTCAGTGCGGAAAGCCCCTGGGTCTCTCAGATGCCTCAGTTACAGGGAAGTGTTGGGTATTTACTTCAAGGTAGTTTGAAAAGCAGAGTGAGGCTTTCGTTTGGCTGTGGCCTTGAGGGACAGTTTTGAAGTATGGAGGGTGGGGCAACCTTTCCTCCTCTGGTTTGCACTGCATTCTTCACATCCACGCGTCTCTCCAACCTTCCTGGAACTCTTTCCTTCCACTCCCGCATGAAAATATTTGGTCTCGGACTGAAAAGTGAAACGGCGCTCCTCATTATCTACATGTTCTCTGTCACATGCTCTGGGCACATGTTATTTGTGGCGTGCGGGCCAGCCAGAGCCTGCAGTTCTTCACTTTGCCGTGACTGTCCAGTCTGCCGTCGACTATCTGATCTCGCCCTCCCAGACTGGATGGCACTAATGAACATCGTCATGACATAAAATCAAACCTAATTTCGTTTCGTGAGGGACAGCTGTGACTTTTGTTGTAAATATGATGCTCTCATGAGCTCCCATTCTGCCGTAATGGTGGATAGCCACATGGAATGATAAACCTGTTACTATCGCTGTACGCTGCAAGCAGTGATGCATACAAGGCAAAGGGTTTTTTTTTTCAAAAGTCGTTCTTTAAAAATCTGTCATATTCCTAAAACAAGAAATATTTGCTGTAGCTAATACAGAAAGAAGTTACCGGATTGACTCACTAGCTGAAGCAAAATCCAAAATAAAACAAAAAAATTAGCTTGTATTAGGACCTACCAGAACAATACAACATGGCGTGTGACCTCTCTGGTTCTTAAAGGTCAAGAAACTGTTTAAAGGATCACTAGATATAAAAACTGCTAAATATAAAAAACACATATTCACTTATTACATATTAAAAACCATCTGCACTCGTAAAAGCCCCGTAATAACCTACTTGAGACACACAGTATCACAATTACAAAATGAGAAAGATCTCAACACAGAACTTTGGGAAGATATAATTAAAGAATATGCTGCAATGGCTAAACTAACAAACCTTGTAAACAGTCAAAACAAGAATTTGATGAGAAATGGGAACTTAATTTTTTTAATTTGAGGCTGAATCAACTATGTAGAAATAATAGGACCAGCAAGAACACCAATTTGTTAATGATCAAGATACAAGAAATTGTCTATTATTGATGCTTTAGAGCCAATTGGCAGAGAAGGTAGTAAATTTTAAAACTGTGCAGTGTTCTCTCTAGTGATACCAGTTTTGAGCTCCAAACATGCTAGAGTTAATATTCATGCAGTTCTTGGGTAGCTGTATTCTCACTCTCTTTTTTTTCTCTTTTCCTTTCTTTTTCCTGCTTCATATGTTCTTTGTGTCTGTTAACTATATGAGAAAATTAATAAAAATATTATTAAAAAAAATCACCATTAAAATTCACAGAAGGGTCCTGTAGAATACTTTTTGACCCTTACGAACAGACGCTTTTTGGCCTTCCTCAGTGGTCAAAAGTCATACAATAATATAGTGTTCAGCTACCAGACTACCAATTGCACTTCTAACACTTTTCTAATGTCTGAGACCAACTGTTGAAGTGTTGTTTAGATTGGCCCCTAGGTCTTCCACACCAAGGCATGTCCTCTTATCTATCTATATATAAATCTATCAGCGCGTTTTTCTGCTAACAGGTAATCTCCCAAACTACTGGACCAATTGCTTTGAAATTTTCACACAACGTCGCATTCACGTGCGGCCAGGTTTCCATACTGTTTCCACACCTCCTGTTGTGTACATGTCACAACTGTGCCAGTTATTGTGTACATGCCACAGGGAAGGTGAGGGAGGGTCCGGGGGTTTGCTGGACCAAACACTCTGAAATTTGAACACAACATAGCACATGCCTCCCAGCGTCTTTTAAGTTAGGTAATTCGCCTGCAAGGGAAGGGAGTGAAAGAGACAGGGTCCGCCACCTGGACATGGCCCACCCACCCTAGCAGAGGAAGGGGAACGTTAGGGAGGGACAGGGCGGGGTACCATGCAAGGGAACGGGAGAGAAGGAGGAGAGGGGGGGCCCCTTGCCCCTCCCCTCCCTTGCAAGCATGTGCAATGACACATGTTTGAACCATTCGCTTCCCCTTTTCTTTCTTTTCCACTTCACCAGACTGAGCCACAGCAACGCGTGGCCAGGCCCGCTAGTGGACTATAATACTGTCACAGAGTTGAGTTTATGCTAGAGAAAGCCTGCTACAGAGGCCAGCAAGGTGCAGCTAAGCACTGGCTGAGCACAGCTGAAAGCAATTACCACTGCACACAGAAGTTTAACTGTGAGGAAAAACTTTATCAACAGTGCAGATATTTACAGTGCATGCAGGAACTCAAACAGCAAATGGGCAGCATGCCCAGCAGCTATAGGTAATCCCTAAGAGCTAGTGCTGGTAAGCAAGCACTTCTTTTATATAACAAGTGACCAATCATAATGAAGAACAGCTGACTGGTTTCAGCTGGTTCTGACAAGGTGCTGGGAGGAGCAGCTGTCAGATTAGATCAGTTTGATCTACTTGTCTGCTCTCAAGATGTGACAGGTATTTTGGATACTGTAACAAATACAATGTTTCAATCATGCCCAATTCTGCTCCAGCAAACTCTTATAATGCCTCAGTCACAGGAAATTATTTTAGTCTGGAGCAGGGGTCTGCAACCTGTGGCTCACCAGGGGCAGGTGGGAATTGTAGTTCATGAACATCTGGAGAGCAGCAGGTTGCAGACCCCTGGCTGGAGCAAATGCATTAGCTCTCCAGAACTCCTAGTCTCACTGGAAGTTAGAAATATGGGGATGGGCGTAGAGACTTCACTACCTGATAATTAGGCTCCCGTACCTTTGCCAGTTCATTAGATTGCCAACTTCCATGTGAGGCCTGGGGATCTCCCAGAATTGTAAGTGATCTCCAGATGGCAGAGATCAGTTCCCTCGGAGAAAATAGCAGCTTTGGAGGATGGACTCTGTGGCATTAGACCCTGCTGAGGTCCCTCTTTTTCAAGCCCTGCTCTCCCAGTGCTCTACCTCCAAAATCTCTCTGCCCAGAGCTGGCAATCCTACCAATGCTGAAGAGTAGATGCTTGCACCTCAAGCCGCTGGACCTTCTCTTCCAAGAGAGCAACCTACTTGCACTTGCTGTGGGTGTAGGGCCGTGGTGGCGAACCTTTGGCACTCCAGATGTTATGGACTACAATTCTCATCAGCCCCTGCCAGCATGGTGGCCATGCTGGCACTGGCTGATGGGAATTGTAGTCCGTAACATCTGGAGTGCCAAAAGTTCGCCACCACTGGTATAGGGACTCGCATCCTCCGTCAAAAAGAAACCAACGTATCAAAGCTGCTACAGGTGACTGCAGCGATTCCTTGACTATCCATATTTAGTACTCTAAATATGGAAGGATTTTACTGACTCAGCCTTCCCTTTTAGCTTCCTTCTGAGTAGCCCCCTCATTTTAGCAAAGAACACAAGGTTAGAGATAGCCAGGGGAGAGATGCTGTGGCTCAGTTGCTACAAAGAACTAGGGGTCTGCAACCTGCGGCTCTCCAGATGTTCATGAACTGCAATTCCCATCAGCCCCTGCCAGCATGGCTAATTGGCCATGCTGACAGGGGCTGTTGGGAATTGTAATTCATGAACCAATTGTAGTTCATGGCCAATTGGGAAGTGTAGTTCATGGCCAATTGGCCATGCTGACAGGGGCTGATGGGAATTGTAGTTCATGAACATCTGGAGAGCCGCAGGTTGCAGACCCCTGATGTACTAGACAAGAGTGTGCATATTACACCTTTTCTGCAATTGCCCCATTGATTATCAATTAGTTTCTGGGTTCAGTTCCAGGTCCTGGTTATTATTTATAGTCCTTTGCGGCCCTGGGATCCGCCTATTTCCAAGACTACTTTTCCCATTGTACGAATGCATTTCCTTCTCATTTCCAAGGGAACTGAGGCGTGGAATCAAATAAAGAACTTTGCTTTGCTTCTGTCTGACTTCGGCGGCTGCTGCTTGGAGCAGCCATCAGTTATATCACGCTGTCACATTGAGAGGGTGATTTCATCCATTGATTTATTTAATTAATTTAGAGGTTTTTAACATGGCTCAGGGCGTACGTGACAAACGGTGGCATTGACGCTTCCCTTCTCGATAGGTCTCTTTGATTCCTCAGCTGAGATGCGTTTGAGGTATCCAGAGAATCATTCTGACCTAACTGGTCTTGTCTTCCTGGCACTGAAGGAAAGACCCAAAAGGTTTAAGACAAAATTGGACTTTTTACATTGCTCTGTTTATTTCCTGCCTCCAAACGTTTTAAAAGGTTTGTGCAGAAAAGGCCTCTCTTTCTCTCAGGGGGGTTTGGCTTCATTGCTTAGTGCTAGGATGTGATTTCAACATTACAGAGTGTCCAGGGACAAGTCTAAAAAGCTGATTATGCAAGTCTGACTGAGTTCTGAGAGAACTGTGACTAACCCAAGGTCTCCCAACAGGCTGCATGTGGAGGAGAGGGGGACCGAACCTGGTTCTCTAGATTAGAGTTGGTCACTCTTAACCACCACACCACGCTGGGTCTCTGTACTTCATCAGCCGTGCCAAAAGTCAGGAGTGTGCTGAGCTACCAAACAGTCTGTCTAGAACAGGGGCCTTCAAACTATGGCCCTCCAGATGTTCATAGACTACAATTCCCATGAGCCCTACCATTTGGCCATGCTGGCAGGGGCTGATGGGAATTGTAGTCCATGAACATCTGGAGGGCCATAGTTTGAAGACCCCTGGTCTAGAATGCCTGTGAGAGCGGAGGAAGAGCAGTGGAGAAAACCTGAAGTAATTGTGCAATTGCAGAGCTGTGGTTGACAGCTCATTTTGCTTTAGGAGCATAGCTCCACAAGTTCGATCCCCAGCATCTCCAGTTAAAAGAGTCAGGTGGCATGTGGTGTAAGAGATTTCCACCTGGGTCCTTAAAGAGCTGTTGTCAGTCACAGTGGACCACCCAGAGCTTGATACTGAGACTCAGGCTGTCCCTTGAGGAAAAGAGTGGTAGACCACCAAGGCCTGCTGAGGCAGGTGCTGCCCAGCCATCTCAGTGGCGAAGCCACCAGGGGATGGGGGGTGCTCAACGCACCGGGCACACCGATTCTGGTCACGTGGGGGGCGGAAAAATCCCCCCTGCGGTGCCCCTCCGCCCCCTTCTGCGGCAACCTTCGCCACCCCACGGCGCACCCCCCACTTACTTTAAGGAATGGAACATCCCAGAGAAGAAACCTGCCTGCGTTGCCTGGGGCTAGTGGGAACTACATTTCCCAGGGGGAAATGTAGTTCCCACCAGGCCCAAGCAACACAGGCAGGCTTTTTCGGCCTGCTCCTTTCCTAAAAGAGTAGAGTGGTGCGCAAAGGTGCAACACGGGGGGCTGGGTGGGTACCCGTGGCGGTGGCGGGGAGGCTGAGGGGCAGGGGAGGTTCTTGGGGGGGGCAAAAAAGCTAGAGTGTGCACCGGGCGCACTCTGGCCCAGCTACTCCTCTGAGCCATCTCCTTTTTGGTTCCAGAACAGACAGTTGATGGACACCAGTAGACCAAGAGGCAGGTTAACTGCCGTCTTTCCAGAAAGCACTCCGTTCAAACCGAGAACAAATTCTCCTACACAAACCGTTGTTCAGTTTGGTCCTGCAGCCACCGAGTTGCAACCACCATCATAAATGTTTCACCATAACCCACCGGGGCCAAAAGAGTGGCTGGCAACCATCTCATCTCAGATGATATTGAACGGTATCCAACTTCCTGTCTGCAAGCATCGCCTGTGAGCATCTTTGCAGATTTCTCCCAGAAACCTGTACAGGGACTTGACCAGCAGAGTCCCACTCTCGTGTTATTGTGGTTCGTGAATTTGGGCTAATATAATTTCTGGGAAAAGCTTGGCTTGAGTAAATCGGATAAGGGCGAAGAATCCCATCGTGAAATCCAAGTCTCTGGCATCGTTGAGCTCCCTTCCCTGGCCTGCAGTGCATCTTTTGATCAGTTAATCAATGGAAACACTTAGAGCTTGGCACAGAATCATTTCCTCTCCCTGTTTTCTGTGTTCCAGAGTTGGCTTCATCCTCCCTTATCGTTCATTACTGACCTCTTCTCCGAATTTCCTTTTCCTTCAGGGGATTCTCTCGGCCGTCCTATCCAAATGCACCCAAAACGAGGGATTCATTCCCATCAATAAAAATCTCTGGTAAGTGCTTTCCTATCTGCAAGTCCCTACCGTGTTTCCCCGAATATAAGACAGTGTCTTATATTAATTTTTGCTCCCAAAGATGCGCTATGTCTTATTTTCAGGGGATGTCTTATTTTTCTGTGTTCTGTTCGTCGGGCATGCTTCCAAACAAAAACTTTGCTATGTCTTACTTTCGGGGGATGCCTTATATTTCGCACTTCAGCAAAACCTCTACTATGTCTTATTTTTCGGGGATGTCTTATATTAGAGGAAACAGGGTAGTCACATGTGCACAGGTCTCGTGTCATGTGACAGGTCACGCTTTCCTCTTAAGTTTCAGCACCCTGGTGCCAGTTGATGGCCAGAAGAGACTATTCCCCTACTGGGCTCATGTCTCTGTAGTGCAGTGGTGGCGAACCTATGGCACAGGTGCCAGAGGTGGCACTCAGAGCCCTCTCTGTGGGCACGCGCACTCAGAGTTCGTCATGGGGGGGGGGCAATTTTCACACATATCTAGACTGGCCTGGGCTACTGGGCACGACGTGTAGGTAACCCTGTTAAGTGCTGTTAAACCCCACTGATTTTCATGGGAAGAACTGAAGTGCAATCCTTTACCTGGGAGTCAGCTCGGGTGCTGGAAATGGGGCTTGCTTCTAAACCCTCCTAGGGTTGTGATTCACCCATTCAAAGCGTTGCACGGTTGCTTCAAAGCAAAGCCACTGACTACCAGCAAGCTTACTCCCGAGTAATGCGCGCCTTGGAGCCAACTGTTTTTTCCTAAACTAAAACCTGAGTATTCAGGTTAGGCGCTTTGCGATAAATAAGTGGGTTTTGGGTTGCAGTTTGGGCACTTGGTCTCGAAAAGGTTCGCCACCACTGCTGTAGTGTGATGCAAGGTTAATGTACACATGTCGATGCATCGCTGAAGTTCTCGAAGCTTGATGGCTGGCTGCTGAGGGGGTTGCCAGCACCAGCCTGGGAAGTCCTTGGAGATGTGGAGGTGGTACCTGTGGAGGGGGGAATTTGAGGAAGGTTACCGAGCTACAGTGGTGTATCTGCCTAGAGACAAGGGGTACCCCTTGTCCCCGGGCGCCACTCTTCTAGTCACGTGGGGGACGCAAAATCGCCCCCCCCATGGCCAGGAAGTCCTGCTGTCTCATCGTTTTTGCATGCCTCGACACCATCCAGCAGGGGGAGTCTGTTGGGGGGAGGTGGGCACCCTAGACCTTGCCCATGTCCATGATGACATTGGTGGGGTCTAGGACAGTGGGGGTGGAACCTGGGGCATCAGGGGGTGGAGCTAGAGGGTGCAGAGGGGGGCGGCAGAGCCTGGGAGACAATTTGTCTCCGGGCGCCATTTACCCCTGGTACACTTCTGCCGAGCTATGGTACATCATGAAGTTTGCCCTCTGAAGCTGCCATTTTCCCCAGGGCAACTGATCTCTGTATTGTGGAGATTTCTTATCATTCCCGGAAAAGTCTAGGCCCCGCCTGGATTTTGGCAGCCCTAGATTGTAAGGACAGGCTATATTGGACAGAATTATGTGCGGAAGGGATAAATCGCAATCGTGGTGTCTGATAACTCCACACAACCCAGTGGTGGGTTAAAATCGAAGCCAAACTTAATGAGTTGGGCATTTCCTTGGAGGACCTGCTAATGTTAACAGAGCAGGAGGTCTATGGGGCTATCAAGAAGAGACTTTTTGATAGACAGTTTCAACAGATGCTGGAGGAAGCTAATAAAACCTGTTCCCTGATCTCTCTGGGAATACCTGTGGATAGATTAATTGTAGCCCGGTACCTTTATCTCCTGGTTGAGGCCCGGTGGCGTAGAGCAATCACCTTAGCTAGGTGTAATGCCCTGCCTTCTTCCTTTAGCCTTGGATGCCACCTTGAAATTCCACATAAAGAAAGGAAATGCCCATGTGGCATGGGTTCTGTGGAAACAGTATCTCACATGCTGTTGGACTGTCCTTTTTATGAGATAGGTAGGAAGAAGCACATAATCCCCTTCCTGCATGGAAGTGAAGGCATTACAGATAAACAGAAGGTTATATATCTTTTAAACAGCCACAACTACGAGCTGTTGGAAGCGGTGGCTAAATTTTTTAATGGTGTTATTTTAACTCGTCAGAAGTTGTAAAGGCTGTTATTATCTTGCAATGTTAATGTTAAACTATTTATATGCCATTAAAGGTATTCGAAATCGAAATCGAGTGTCTGATAACTCATTCACACTTATAAGTCAGCGTTCAATTCTGTGGTTTCAAAAAAGGGCTCCAGGAAGAGAAAGAAGAGACATTCTTTTTCATTTGAGAGTTTTTCAGCTAAACAAAATTTACTTTCCCATCAAGCCATCATTTCGTTCTATTTTTCCCCCCTCAATTCCGTGGTCAGCTGGCGATGAAGAGGCACACCTGAAATATCCTTGGTGTCCCAAACACTTGCTGTATGTGAACAAAACGTAGCCACTCTACTAAAGGGACGAGCAAACACAGGTGTGGGCATGGAAAAGAGACAGTGCTGCAGCTTATTCCTCTCCCAAAGTCACTTTTCTTCAAGGAGATTCTTCCGTAGGGCTTTTATTAATCAGCGTACGCAGGCAACAAATATTAGCTGTGTCCTTGGTTACTGATTCAAGCCCAGTTCAGATGTTGCGTATAGTCATGTTATTATTATTATTTATTAATTTTATATACCGTCCTCTCCTTGAGGGCTCAGGGTGGTTTACAACAAGGTTAAAACATACATTAAAACATAATTTAAATATTAATTACATGTTAGTTCGAAGCAAAATCCACAAACAAAACCATGGCATGATACCTTCTGTTAAGAGCATCTGACACCGACCGGCAGACCTGGTGGCAGACTGCAGCTTTGAACTTCTGGGAAGGAACATAAAAAGGGGGAAAGCATCTAATTGAAAACGTAGAACCTTGTCTCTGGCCAAACGTTTCTCTCCGCTCCAAATGCAACGTGCAAATCCCTTGAAAGTCTGAGAGCAGAGATAAAGAGGTTGAACTAATTACATTAGCCACAAGGTAAGGGCCTGCGAAGATTCCTGGAGAAGGGGAAATCTAATTTCTCTTTTTCAGCCCCCTCTTCCTCCCCTCTTCTTCTCTCTCCATTTTCCGTCTGCCATGTCCAGCTTCCCCGTGGCCTGCCCAGGCGATCTCCTCTGCCCCAGCTGCCCAAATCGCCTGATTTCCTCCATGACTAGCTAAGCTGCCCAAGATGTTAGCAGCTGTTTGCGTGGTGCCCGCACTTTCACAATCATTGCTTGTTTCTTTGGGCAGAGAGGGGGAAGTAAATAACTTGCGCGCACACTGAATAATGTCCTTCCCGGCCACTTTCAACACATTTTTAGTAAGTTTTGCAAGCGGACTTGGCCGTTTCGCACAGTAAAATACAGTTGCAGTTATTCGCTGGGCGTTTCCACACTTACCTTTGCTGCCCTTTGCTGCGCGCTACTCTCAGCGCGCGGCATCTCTGGTGCGCGCCCGGGCGTCCCCATGACCCCACGCTCTGCTCTGCGCGGGGTCATCAAAAGGCGCCATTTCGAGGAGCGCCAGGGATGCCGTGCACTGAGGGGGCGCAAGAGCGGCAGCGTCGGGGCGGCTGCATTGTCACCACCCCTGTAGTGGGGAGTGCCGGGGGACCCCGCACTACTTGAGGAGAGTAGCGTGGGGCTTAAGGTAAGTGGGGAAAGGGCCAGTATGTATGAGAATGTTACCGCGCTGCTCAGGTAACACTTTCCTTACTCAGAAGTATTCCCGCTCTCGGCAGCGCCCAGGAACCCAAGCAAGACCCGACATGGCTTGGATAGATAAAAGTGATTTATTGAGATGCTGACCTAGGTGTCAGCACCTCCATTCCACACAACAACTGCGCTGCCTAGCAGCCTTACAACCTCTTAAATACACTTCCTCCCGTCGGGAGCCTGGGAGAATACAAGACAGCCCACCACCATTCATTAGCACAATTCAAAGTAACCAATCATTAATTTGCAGTATGCAGGAACCAATCAGAGTTCGATAGGCATCCCTTCTGGATTTCAAGGCCAGAGTAGGGCGAAAGGGCGATGACGCAGTCCACTGGCGGAAAATACAAAGGTTTCAGGTGTCCAAGTCAGGAAGCAAAGGGCGATGACGAGAGCTCATTCGCTCGTTGACGGGATTAGGTAGGGCGAGGCGCTCAACTGAGAGGTCTCCTTTGTCCGCTGTATCAGGAACCTTTACACGCGGAATAGATGGTCCCAGGATGGATGGCTCTTCGCCTTGGGCCAAGGAGGTTCCATACAGTCACAAACACAAGGAAACTTACAAATCCTACTTTCCTACCTAATACAGTTAGTTTCTACCTAGCTAATACAAAAACAAGTTCGAACATAATCCAGAAGTGGGATTCTCTTCTGGCTCCGCTATCAAGAACACCCTCTGCTTTGCACTAACAGTTGGAGCTTAACCCCTGAGCATTCACCAAGTGTAAATTCAACATTCACCAAGCAAAGTAGAAAATCCTTGCCCAGATCCTCAGGTGACGTGTCATTCTATCGCAGCCACCCTATGTGGCAGCCCCTGAGTCTGCTCTTGACTTTCTCCTCAATAGAGGGTCCGGGTAGGTCATTTCACTGGGCATCACCTCCTTCTGTTTCTGCTGCCACCCAAAGCTCAAAGGTTTTCTTTCAACCGTGCCTCTGAGTGCACAACATCCCTTAAGTTTGTTGTGAAGTCCCAGTTTCACTGATCTCTCAGGGCATTTCTATGCTTCTTTTTTGCCCAGGGGAACCCAAGGCGGCTAATAGAAACATTTCAATAAATATAAATATAAATAGGCAAGATGAGCACGTCTGGGTTGGGACTGCATTCATTGAGCAGGTTATCCCAGATAGTGTTATATGCAATTCTCTTGTTTTAAAGCATCTTACAGCCACGGCCATTCGCTTGGCTGCAGCTGTGAGCCACATTAAAACAAAAGAATCACACATAATGTGATTGTCGAAAAAAGGGTTGGGGGGGAATGCGGAGTGGATCTGCGTTAGGATCAGGATCTGTGCGAAGCCCCCCCTCCTCTAACCCAGGTTTTATACCCGGTTTATCTCGGTTTAATTGGCTGGTGCGGAATGGGCCTTAGCTTCTCAGATAGAACAAGACTGAGTTAGGCTGGGCTATCCAAGTCAAGGTAATCATTTGGAATAAATGTATTTAAAAAGAAAAGAAATGTAT
Source organism: Sphaerodactylus townsendi (assembly GCF_021028975.2). Lineage (NCBI taxonomy): Eukaryota > Metazoa > Chordata > Lepidosauria > Squamata > Sphaerodactylidae > Sphaerodactylus > Sphaerodactylus townsendi. Next base: position 1,891,574 of record NC_059432.1, on the reverse strand, counting down.
TTAAAATATCTTTGCAATGCCCAGCCCTTTGTGATGAAGTCTTTTTGTCATGGGATTAGACTGAAAAGTGTATGAATTGTATTATAATAGTAGCATTTGTTTTGAAACCCGTGTTACGGCAGACCTCTTTGCTCGCAAACGCTGTGGGCGTTCCTTGGAAATGAGCACAAGGGAGCAGTGCTTGAAGAAACACCGCCTCTTTCATGTTTTCTAGAAAGCCGGAGGAAACACTTTGACTCTTAATGGAGAATAAACCAGTTTTGAACACCTGCGGGGGCTCAAATGAGGCCACCCATTATCTCCGGTCCTTTTTATGGTGCATATCCGAGCGATATCGGATGGAGCACTTCGTGGATGTAAAGGAGAAGTAGAAAATCAATACGCAGCTTCTTTACGGGCTCCGCAGTATGCAAATGGGCCAGCTTGCGGGCTGGAGGTGTGGAAGAGCACGGGCAATATTATTGAAGACAGAGAAACAAAGAAGTGTAGAGCTGGAAGGTACCACAAAGGGTGTAATCCCCCGCCCCTGCAACTGACAACTCCTCCGAGGAAGCCCCTGCCGCAGCTAATTGTTTGCCTGAGAAAGGGTTAATGGAGCCTTGCAGAGAGACGCCAGCTGAACTGGTGGAGCCTGAACTCACACAGGCTTCTGGCTCAGAACTAATCAGCAGGGCTAAAGGAGATGCTAGCACAGTGGTGGTGAACCTTTGGCACCCCAGATGTTAAGGACTACAATTCCCATCAGCCAATTGGCCATGCTGGCAGGGGCTGATGGGAATTGTAGTCCATAACATCTGGAGTGCCAAAGGTTCGCCACCACGGTGCTAGCAGCTCTGGGTCTCCAGATGCAAGCCTGAGGTGCAGACGGAGATTGAGACCGGCCTTAAAGCAGAGACGCCGCTCAGCAAGACTCCAGGCTAGGCATTACCCAGGAGCCTTTGCAGGAGCAGTCCCAGGGAAGTAGCTCTGAGGAATAAAAGGCCTTGGGCAGGGACTGCAATTGTGGTCGCAAAACGGATTCCACCTGCCCTTGACTGCACAACACTGCTGTCTCCAGACCAGACTGACAACGGACCGGCTTATCTGGGGAATTCAGATTAGCCTGTGCACTCCCACACACGCCAGCTGGGTGACCTTGGGCTAGTCACAGCTTCTCGAGCTCTCTCAGCCCCACCTACCTCACAGGGTGTTTGTTGTGAGGGGGGAAGGGCAAGGAGATTGTCAGCCCCTTTGAGTCTCCTGCAGGAGAGAAAGGGGGGATATAAATCCAAACTCCTCTTCTTCTTCTTCTTTTGACCTTGATTCCTGGATTTTCCTAGCTGCTGTATGTATTCCTAACATTTGATTCCTGGCCTAATTGAAGTCTCTTTGGACTTTATTCTTTGTTGAACTGCTAGCAGCCCAGCCCTGAGCCTCCTCAGTACTGTGTATTGCTGTGGCAGCACACCAGCCCCGCCCAGTCAACACAAAGGGTCATTTCGACCAACTTCCTGTACAATGTAGGGCATTCACAGCTACTGCCCCACTACCAATCCCCAAGTAACCCCTGCTCTATGCCCAGAGAAGGGCTGGTGATGGGAGTAATAGTATCTCTTCTATAGCAAACAAAGATGCAGCTGGGGGCAATGCCCGTGTATGGCTGTTGCTGTGACTGTAACGAACCAGTAAAGTCGAGTCAAAAGCAACCGTGTTAAGTTCTTTATTGAGCTGGCATTCTTAATCAGACACAGGCAATGCGAGAACTAACCCCCAAATCTCAAACAGCCGCTTACACAGGGCATCAAACAAGCTCCCGCCAAAAGAAGATAAACAAGTCAGGTTCTCACACAGAATCTCACACAGACAGTTTCACACAGGCAAGCAATAAAAAGCAAGATAACCAAAACAGTGAAATTCCCCTTCCCGGGCGTTTCGCCAGAACCTCCAGTGGGACCTTCTCCAAGGTTGAACTGCAACCTTTACAGTGGCTGCGTATGGATGAGGGAGACCAGGACTCCAGTTATCATAGGAGACCCCCGTCACCTGCCTCGGTAGCGTCACTGCTGCCAAATATAGAAAATGGGATGAAAAAGTACTGTCCCAACAACCTCACTTTTTACTTTTCTACCTTTATTTCACATTTCTATCGTGCCCTACCCAGGCAAAGGTGGACTCAGGGCAGCGAACAACAATAATATCACACAACATAAGAAACAACGCAATAAAATTCCAACCTAGCCATCAAGCCCACCCTAATTCAATTAAAGAACCGACAACAAATAAACGTCCAATATTTGCACCATCAACAAAGGGACAAGAATCCGGACAGTTTTCTGAAAGACTGGAAATCCTTTGCAGGCTACTTATTGAAAACATATACAAACGCAGAAACAACGACAGGATTCGAGACTTACATTGAAACAGCATATTGGATTAAGACAACTTTATAAGAAAGACTAAAAGTGAAAAAAATGTAGACATTAATTATAAATACAGAGTTAGATTTATGCTTGGATCCTTAGTGAGGTAGCTGTAAGTCACCATATATATGTGTGTGTGTGTAGGTATTTGGGTATGTTTTTTTCTTTTCTTTTCATTTAGTATTATTATTATGGAGGGAGGGGGGACTAGATTGGGATCTATTCTTTATCTTTCTATGTATGTGTTATTTAGATGTGTAAAATAAACAAAACAAAAAAAACTCAGTTCAAACAAGTTGAGTCCCAGGTCTTCCGATCAGTTTAAGATAAAAAGATGTCCCCACAGGGTATCCCAAAACACCCTCTACCCCTTTAATCACATGATTTTTTCCCCTCTAATGTGGAAGAAGAAGAAGAAGAAGAGGAGGAGGAGGAGGAGGAGGAGGAGTTTGGATTTATATCCCCCCTTTCTCTTCTGCAGGAGATTCAAAGGGGCTTACAATCTCCTTGCCCTTCCCCCCTCACAACAAACACCCTGTGAGGTAGGTGGGGCTGAGAGAGTTCCGAGAAGCTGTGACTAGCCCAAGGTCACCCAGCTGGCGTGAGTGGGAGTGTACAGGCTAATCTGAATTCCCCAGATAAGCCCCCACAGCTCAGGCGGCAGAGCTGGGAATCAAACCCGGCTCTCCAGGTTAGATACACGAGCTCTTAACCTCCTACGCCTCTGCTGCTTTCAAAATAGATTTTTGATACATTTTTCAGTGTTTGTGGGTAGTACTCCCCCCCCCCTTTGTGATGTTGTACCTTTTTGAAGGAAGTCATGAGAAGACTGGGGGGCGGGGATGGGAAAAAGGAAAAGAAGGAAAGGGGAAGCCAGACTAGCTGGTGGGCCACAGCTGCTTCAGCCATGAGCTTGGTGGAACATCTCTGTTTTCAGAGCCCACGGAATTGGTTGAATGACCAAGTCACGTCTCACTTCACCGCAACGCTGTAGCAATCCCCCAAAACTCCATGTAAAATCATAGAGTTGGAGGATTGCTGAAGAGTGGCCGCATCACGTGACAACACTTCCAGACGGCCACCCTAATTGTCTCCAAGCGACAGAGATCAGTTCCCTTGGAGAAAACGACTACTTTGGAAGGGGGACTCCATGGCATTATACCCCCCTGACAGCCCTCCCCTCCCCAAACCCCTCCCCTCTCAAGCTCCACCCCCAAACCTCCGGGAGTTTCCCAACCCAGATTTTCCAACCTGAGCTTCGGCAATGCAACAACATTCAAATCCAGCAGTCAAACCCACCCGAATTCAATTATAATATGAATATCAAGTAAACATCTAAGCTTTGCGCTATCAACCATTCAAATAATTGTTGAGCTGCACTCCTTCAAGAAGAAAAAAAATTGCAAATTAAAAAGTATTTTTTTTTACCAAGGTAGTTTTAAATTGATTTTACTGGAGACCATGCTGCATTTTTAAATCCTGTGCAAAGGCAACAAACTGGATATTTCTTTCAACGCAGCCATTCTTGGGGTGTATGTGTGTGTGTGTGTGTTAATGTTATGAAAGGCAAAAGGAAATAGACATATTCTTTCTTGTTGAACATCTGCGTCCCAAGATTCTCTTTTCCCGCTGAAAGAGAACTGGGACAGAACCCAAAGCATAATCCACCTGTTGGATGTCCATATAGCAAAATATCCTTGGTAAAATTAACTGAACTTTGTTCCCCTGGAACATATAATCTTCCATGTTAGTAGCTCTCATCTCTTTTATCTTCCCCAGACTTCGTATGCTCTTGGCCGGGGCGCACATGTGTTTTTATTTTAACTGTTGGTTAAATTTCTTGGTCATGTTTTGGAACCCAAATGGCCTGCGTAGTGACTCACACCCACCAAGCAAAATCCAAAGCCATATCTCATGAAAAAGGCAACACACACACACACACACACACACACACACACACACACACACACACACACACACACCGGTCTTCTCATGACTTCCTTAAAAAAGGTGCAAAATCACAAAGGGGGGGGAGTACTACCCACAAACACTGACAAATGTATCAAAAATCTATTTTGAAACATGTAATCACATAGAATTTTTTTATTATTATGAAAAGTCTGGGTGTGTATGTGTTTTTTCAAAGGCATATAATGAGATACAAGAAATGCTTGCATCAGGAACAAGAATGGCTATTGGAAAGCAAAGGTGAATGAGAAAATTATACAAGAAGAACTGAATGCCCCCCCCCTCCATTGAAAAGCTCCCACAAATAAAAAAAATGAAAGTCTTATGAAGGACATCTATTAGCTGCTAGTGGAACATTTCGAATTAACTTCTTCAGATAAACAAATGCTGTTCTTCGGATCTCAAACCTGCTTCTCTTCTCCTTGTATGAAGCCACCAATCAAATGAAGAGCTAACGATGCCAGTTTCTCTCTAACCGGCTCTCTCAATGCGAGGTCACAGCTCATCTATTTTTCAAGATAGATTTTTGTGCATTTCCCACTGTTAATGGGTTGTTGTTGGTTGCCCCTTCCCTTTTGTGCTGCTGCACTTTTTTGTACGTCGTTCTGAGCAATCGCTCTTTGATTTATCTTTATTTGAGAGCTGGCGTGGCATAGTGGTTAAGAGTGGCAGACTCTGATCCAGAGGACCGGGTTTGATTCCCCACTCCTCTACATGAGCGGTGGACTCTTATCTGGTGAACTGGATTTGTTTCCCCACTCCTACTCATGAAGCCTGCTGGTGACCTTGGGCCAGTCCCAGTTCTCTCGAAAATAAGAACATAAGAACATAAGAACAAGCCAGCTGGATCAGACCAGAGTCCATCTAGTCCAGCTCTCTGCTACTCGCAGTGGCCCACCAGGTGCCTTTGGGAGCTCACATGCAGGATGTGAAAGCAATGGCCTTCTGCGGCTGTTGCTCCCGATCACCTGGTCTGTTAAGGCATTTGCAATCTCAGATCAAAGATTGGTAGCCATAAATCGACTTCTCCTCCATAAATCTGTCCAAGCCCCTTTTAAAGCTATCCAGGTGAGTGGCCATCACCACCTCCTGTGGCAGCATATTCCAAACACCAATCACACGCTATGGAAGAAGTGTTTCCTTTTATTAGTCCTAATTCTTCCCCCCAGCATTTTCAATGGATGCCCCCTGGTTCTAGTATTGTGAGAAAGAGAGAAAAATGTCTCTCTGTCAACATTTTCTACCCCATGCATAATTTTATAGACTTCAATCATATCCCCCCTCAGACGTCTCCTCTCCAAACTAAAGAGTCCCAAACGCTGCAGCCTCTCCTCATAGGAAAATCTCTCAGCCTCACCTACCTCACTGTCAGGACCATGCTTGTCAGTGCCTGGATGTCTTGCTGTGCGGGAATTGCAAATGTTTTCCTGTAAATGCTTTCCTGTTTCCCTCTTCCCTTCCTGGCAACCTCCTGGCGCCAGCTCATCTGCGAGGTGTGAACGGTTCCCAGGTTCTTTGAAGCTCTGTAGTGCAAATGTTGTGGTGAAACTTCGTAAGGGACATCTTCGTGTGGGGCTAAAATGGGGGGGTTGAAGGATATAGGTCCTGGATCTGAGCTCTCTAGCTCAGATCCTGCTTTCTATTGTTACTCTACACGTTGTAAGAAATAAACTGCTTTAGGACTTTCCTACGGTCTCTGTTATTTCCACGTTCGAGAGTCTGACACTCACAAGGTGTGCGTTGAGGGGAGAGAAAGGGAAGGGATCTGTAAGCTTTGAGACTCCTTATGGTAGTGAAAGGAGAGGTATACATCCAAACTCTTCTTCTTCTGCCTCTGATCTAAAAGCCACCTTTGTCCTGGTTGAGAAAAGCGGGATATAAATCCAAACTCTTCTTCTTTATCTCTCTATGGCTTCTCCATTGGATGATTGACTAGGACTGGCTGGGTTTGAGCCACCAAGCTGCCAGGAACCGAGAGTTGACCTCTGTCTTTGTTTCTCTATGCTTATTAGGTCTCTCTCCTATGTCACAACATTGAGCAGCTTCTCATTTGTCTTGCTGGCGATCATGTTTTATGTCATCGACGTGAAGAGTTGGTGGGGAGGCCAGCCGTTCATTTTTCCAGGTAAGACTACGGAGCTGTAACTTCCTGTGGTCCTTAACTGGGACACTAACCATAAGTCAAGTGTGCCTCAATGCCCCTTCACAGACATGCAGTCTTTGTACAACTGTATATGTGGAAGGGGGGATGGTACCCACTGACCTAACCTGACCTCTGTGTGACTGAGGTCCTGTCTGCATAGGGGCTGAGCTGTGTGACTCACCCCATCCATGACCTGTCATCTACCAATTACATGCACCCTACTCGAGACCTAAGGTTGCCAGATACAGTTGTGCTCCAGACGACAGAAATCAGTTTTCCTGGAGGAAATAGCAACTTCAAAAAGTAGGTTGTATGACAAGGGCCATTGTGCACCATAGCACTGGCCAATGCCTTTACTGGGACCCACCAAGTGTTTTTAGGCTGTGGGGGAGCCATGTGGGGCTCCTGCCTAGATTTTTGATTGCCTACTGGAGATCTGATGGACTGGGTAGATTAAAATATACTAGTATCAAAAATGCACCGCACTCAAAGGCAAAAGGGCTATGAATTCAGGTACACTCCAAATAAACACACCAACTATCTATCTATATAAAAAGCTAACAGTGACTTTGTTAGTCACGCCCTAACGCCGAAATGGCTGGACGGATCGCCCCCAAATTTTCACATGACGTTCCTCCCTGTTCTGGGTAGGTAATCGGACCTTCAAATCGCTGAAAGTCCATACCTGAGCCAGGTAAAACGTCTTTTTCCTGGCGCACCAGGCCATGAAGCTGGCTGTGTTTAACTGTCACCCTTAGAATGTTCGTGCAGCCTGTCTGTCTGTGGCCTGAGGGCTTGGTATGAGGGCTTAGGATGTTCCCGCAGATGGGCAGAGATGAGCAGTTAAAACAGTAAATAGGTTATACTGGTAGGTAATACGAGTGGAAGTGAAACACATATACACTTTGCCATGTGAGACGTCAGGTGAGGTTCCCCCCCCTCACACGCAGGTAACTTTCACCCTCTGTGCCTCACCCACTGCTATCACACAATACACAACATCCAGCTTCATCCTCCACACACACACTCATCTTCCTGCTCCTCCCTCACATCCAACCACCACTTACCCACTTCCTCACCCCATATCTCACCACAGCTCTCTTTTACTACAAGCGAGGCTGGAGCTTTGCCCTTTTTCTTCTAAGAGAAACCAGGTAGGGTGGGGGCCAGACCAACACTACTTCTGGCTCCTGGCTTTTTTGCACATGACCCTTTAAGAACCCAGGAGCTGGCCTCGATCTGAGCCGCCTTCACCACCCTGCCTCTGCTGCCTGACTGGGATAGCCTGCTTGCCCCAGTTCTTGCTCTTACCCAAGCTTCAGGATCACTGTGCGTGTCCAACCAGCCTCATGGACAGCGGGATCTCGCACTCTGGGACAGTTCCGCTTGTGGAGATGGGGGGGAAAGGGTTACATTATACTAAAAAAACAAGACACCACCATATAACAATGTGAATTGAAAAGGGAAAGAGGGATTCCATTTGACCACCCCAAAAGGCTATGCTGCGGATCATTGGACCTGCATGGACATCTGTGTGGGTTGCGGACTGTGATGAGAAGGACAATTGCCACAGCAATGCATGGCCGGGCCCCGCTAGTGTATTATAACACTTATTTTGTGCTATAGTCAATATTCTTATTGTTTATTTAATATACTTGAACTCTTATTCATGAGGTCTATAACATAAAGATTCATAACGTTCAATACAAAGTATTGCCCATTCTAAGTATACACAGTCCAAATGTATAGCTAAGCAATCCAAATGCACGGAATCAATTCATCACTGGGAGCAGCGATATTTAAAGGTACAGTATGTTCTGCGGATCATCTCCATTCAAACTAAGCACGTAGTCTCCATTCATTCATGCAAAGCCACATAGTACCTGTGGCAACAAAATAGAAACAAGATAGCTCCACTGTATATAAAGTAAATGCAAATTTGGCATGTAATCCTCAGAGTTCCCTTCACATGCTTGTTAACTGGGCTGTCGGGAAACTGTCCTGTAGAATTTCTGACGGTCACTTGAATAATTGTATAGAACGCGTCGCGCGTAAGTAGTGTTTCTAAAATCCTTCTTCAGTAATCCGTTTCTAAGAATATGCTTTTTTGCCAACATATGGGTAATTTTCTCTCTACTGCAGAGTTGCATGTTCCCATAATGGCCCAACACCCTGCCTCTGCTGCCTAGCAGAGGGAGAGGGATGGGAGGGGGAGGGATGGTATCCAAGGTGAGGAAGGGCAGGGAGGGGAGGCATGCAAGGGGAGGGAGGGAGGGAGGGAGGGAAGGGAGGGGTGACACACAAGGGAAGGCAGGGAGGGGAGGAATGGGTGGCATGAAAGGGAAGGGGAGTGAGGGAGGGGTGGCATGCAAGCAAGGGGAAGGAGGGGAGGGAGAGGTGGCATGCAAGGGAAGCAGAGCAAGTGAGGAGAGGAAGTGAGGGGTAACAATCAAGGGAGGTGAGGGGGGTGGCATGCAAGGGAGGAAGAGGGAGGGAGGGAGAGAAGGGTGGCATGCAATAGAGGGGGGGAAAGAAGAGGAGTGATATACAAGGGAAGGGGGTGAGGAGGGGGTGGCATGCAAGGGAAGGGGAGGGAGGGAGGGGTGGCATGCAAGTGAGGGGGAGGGAGGGAGGGGAGAGGGGGAGGGAGGGGTGGCATGCAAGTGAGGGGGAGGGGAGGGAGGGGTGGATTGCAAGGGAAGGGGAGGAAGGGAAAGGAGACAGAGAGGGGTGGAGTACAAGGGAGCGAGGGAAGGGAGGGGGGAGAATGGGAGGGATGACATGCAAGGGAAGTGGAGTGAGAGGAGTGAGGGGTGACATTCAAGGGAAGGGGAGGGAGGGAGGGAAGGGAGGGGAATTGCAAGGAAAGGGTAGGAAGGGAGGGGAGAATGGGAGGGATGGATGGAAGGGAGGGAGTGTGGGAGTGTGGCATGCAAGAAAGGGTGAGGGAGGGGTGGCATGCAAGGGAGGGGGAGTGAGGGAGGGAAAGTAGTGAAGAGTGGCAGGCAAGGGGAGGGGAGGGGGAAGGGGGTGACATACAAGGGAAGGGGAGTGAGGGAAGGGTAGAATGCAAGGGGAGGGGAGGAAGGGGTGGCTTGCAAGGGAGGGGAGGGAGGGGAGGGAGGAAGGGGTGGCATGCAAGGGAGGGGGAGGAGACAGTGGTGGATTGCAAGGGAAGGGGAGGAAGGGAGGGGGAAATGGGAAAGGTGGAGTACAAAGGAGGGACAGAGGGTGGCATGCAAGGAAGAAGAGGGAGGGGTGGCATGCAAGGGAAGCAGAGTGAGAGGAGTGAGGGGTGATATTCAAGGGAAGTGGAGTAAGGGGTGGATTGCAAGGGAAGGGGAGGAAGCGAGGGGAGAATGGGATGGAGAGACGGGAGGGAAGGTGGCATGCAAGGGACGGGAGGGAGGGTTGGCATGTAACAGAGGTTGAGTGAGGGAAAGGAGGGAGTGAAGGGTGGCATGCAAGGGAAGGGGATGGAGGGAGGGTGGCATGCAAGGGAGGGGGAGAGGGGAGGGAGGGGTGACATTCAAGGGAATGGGAGGGAGGGGAGGGAGGAGAGGGAGGGGTGGGTTGCAAGGGAAGGGAAGGGAGGGGAGGGAGGACGATTGCAAGGGAAGGGGAAGGAGGGGAGTGAGTGAGTGTTAGCATGCAAGGGAAGGGGAGGGAAGGAGGGGTGACATGCAAGACAGGGGGAGGGTGGCATGAAAGGGGGAGTGAGGAAGGGGAGAATGTGAGGGGAGGGGAGAATTTGAGGAGAGGAAGTGAGGGGTGGCATGCAAGGGAGTGGGATGGAGGGTTGGCGTGCAAGGGAGGGGGAGGAAGGGGGAGGAAGGGAGGGAAGGGATGAGTGGCATGCAAGGGGAGGGGAGGGAGGGTAGGGAGGGGTGGCATGCAAGGGAGGGGGAAGGAGGATGAGGAGGGATTGAGGGGTAGCATGCAAGGGAGGGGGAGGGAGGGGGAGGGAAGGAGGGGTGGCAAGCAAGGGACGGAGAGTGTGGGGAGGGAGGGAGGGAGGTGTGGCATGCAAGGGAGGGAGGAAGAGGAGGGATTGAGGGGTAGCATGCAAGGGAAGGGGGGGGGGAGTGGAGGAGTTGAGCATGCAAGGAGGCGAATGGAGGAGTAGCCATGCAAGGGAAGGAGAGATAGAAATATGTGGAGGGAGTGGGATGGCATGCAACAGAAGGGGAGGGAGGGAGGGAAGGGAGGTCATGTGGGGGCCTGAAAACATAGCCTGGTGGGAACTACACTTCCCAGGAGACCTCTGCAGGAGTTGGGGCTCACAAGGTCTCCTGGGAAATGTAGTTCCCACCAGGCCGCTTTTTCAGCCAGCTGCTCTTTGCAGCCAACTGAACTAAGGTAAGTGGGGAGGGTGTGGGGGAAAGGGGTGCGGGGATGGGACGCTGTGGAGGGGTGGGGGGCAGGCGCCATTTTTCCCTGGGCACCTTTTCCCCCCTCTACGCCGCTGGCTGATCCCTTTAGGAAGAACAGCTCGCAATGTCTTTGCCTCCATCTGGGCTCTGTTTGCACACTTGTTAACAAAACAAGTATACAAAGAGGCTTTCATGCAGGGTGAGAGGTCCACCATGCTACACTGGATCTCCCAAAAGAGAGATCCTGTCCTTCTCCCAGAAGCTCCTGCCAATTTGCACTGAAGTCTTTCTCCTCCCTTCTCTGTCTCAGCTGGTGTCTAAAATCTTATCCTTCCTTTTTCACACTGCTGCCCATCTGCAGTCTTCCCTCTAATTAGGCAGGAAGCTCCAGGAATCGGAGGCTGTTTCTTCTTTTAAGAACCTTTCCCCGCTAAAGAAGATCCTATTGTGGTTTTTATTGTTTGTTGCTTTTATTCCAAACATTCGATGCCTCCGTTCCACCCAAATAGTAGCTCCAAGGTGGCAAACGTGGAAAAAGTTTGAACGCTAAAACAACATTTAAAATAACATGGGAAATAATTCAATAGAAATGTACAATACAAGACAACAACCTTTATTAGGCATATTAAAATAGGCTCCAGAGCATTACAGACATTTCTGAAGTACAAATCAAAAGTACATTCAAAACACAGACAGATAAACTGCATCTAGCATTGGACGTTACTTTAAAAATTCTGTCACTTGTAAAAGAAATGTTGCTACTTTTTCCTCTGTGTTATTTAACAAAAGCTCCACAACAGAGTTGTCAGGGTCTCTTTCAGATTTGTCTAAGACCTGCCCAGGAGAGAAATTCCTAATACCCACATATTTTGGACGGTCAAGTATGATGTGAGCAAGAGTCTCCACTTGGTTTTTACAGTGTGGACAGACCCGATCCTGGAGAGGGTTAGATAGGTCGCGACCCTTTGTAATGGCCGATGGAAAAGTATTGCATCTGGCCCTTGTAATAACCCATCTCTGTTGGGGTTCAGTTAATAGTTCAAGATGTTTGGCTATACATGTATTTGTATATACCTGCCATGTCAAAACCAGGGAGGAGTGGTTTGCATTTCTCTTTTCTGTTTGTGACCTTTAGGTTTGTTGATGGTGTATTGAGGGTCTATTTTATCGGAGTTTGTTTCTTGTTAGACTTGCTGCAAGTTATTCTGCCCGCTTTTCAAAATACCGGAACAAATAACTAATAAATGAATGAATAATAATGATGCTCAGCACAAAGATCCTCCCTTCCTGGTCCGAGACTTGTATCATGTCAGTCCCGGGCCGGCACATGAAAAGGCTGAGCTGTAATTCATGTAAGTGCTTATTGACATTAGCAACCGATCCGGCTTTGAAAGTAAAGGGACGACCTGCCGGAGGCCTGATAAATCATCTTGTTCCTTGCTCAATCTTCAGACTTCCTCTGGAGCCGCTTGACAATTCCTGTTTAATTATGTGTTTGTTCAGGAATATCAGTTTGTAATTTACGACGCTGCGGTGCGAGATGGCTAATGGCTACAATAGGTCGTAACTCTGGTCTCTGCGCCCCTAGACTTTTGCTGTGATGAATTTGTCTAATGTTGCTTAGCTATATCTGGCCCAGCATAAGACCAGCAACCTGGGGAATATTCAGGGTTTCCCTATTTCCTTCCACTTGCTTTTTGTCACTTCCTAACCACTCACTCCGCTACCCTTTTCAGGGATAGCCTGCAGCTCTGCTCCACAAGCAGAGGGGCCATAGAAGAAGAACTTGGATTTATACCCCGCTTTTCTCAACTGTAAGGAGTTTCAAAGCATCTTACAAACTCTTTCCCTTCCCTTCCCCGCAACAGACACCTTTTGAGGCAGGGGAGGCTGAGAGAGTTCTAAGAGAACTGTGACTTGTCCAAAGTCACCCTGTAGGCTTCATGTGTAGGAGCGGGGAAACAAATCCAGTTCACTAGATAAGAGTCTGATGCTCATGTGGAGGAGTGGAGAATCGAACCCAGATTAGAGCTCTTAACCTCCTACGCCACTGCTGCTCCAAAGGTGCCCATGGGCTCAGAACCCCTGCAGAAGCCCATCCATGAGTAAGTCTTGAAGGCAGCACAGGATGTTTAGATGCATTTGACACAGCAGACATGACGACTCTCCTGGACCTGTTAACATTACAAGCGCTGGCAAACTCTGATGCAGAACTAAGAATTTCAGCCTTATACTCGGGCCCTGGGTTAAGAGAAAGCACTAAGTGGGATGTTGGAAAGACGAGAAGCTGTCATGAAAACCTTTAGCACTTTTTCTTAATTGGCAAAAATGTTACGCAATTGTTACACATTCTACTCCATAGGGGAACATCCTGAAACGTTTGATTTGTTTTTCATGAATGCACAGGGATGAACTCTATCTTTGTCTACGTTGGACACTCTCTTCTGGGCAGTTACTTCCCGTTCAAGTGGGAAATGAAGTCTCCAGTCACCCACATTGAGCTCCTCTTTCAAAATCTGCTGGGCACGTCCATCTGGGTAGTGGTTGCTTATCTTCTCTACAGGAAGAAGTTCTTTTTGAAAATCTGACCGCTAGACAGAAGAAATGTTGCTGTTTTTTTGGTGGTGCAGTTATGATCACTGAACGATGGCACTTCCCCCACAAGCCTTTAAAATTATTTTGAAGCAGGAAATAAAATGTTTCCTCCATAGAGGTCCGCACTGTTTTTTACCCTCTCTCGTTCCCAAGACATTTTATTGGCAGCCTCAAAACATTTTAAATTAATGTCCTTCTCTTTGGTTGAAACGTTTTCAAAACGGTTTTCAGATGCCCGTGTGATTTTTCGAAGATGTTTTCCATGCCTCTGTGCCATCCCAGGACTTTCTCCATGGTGCAGTTTTCTGAGCTCACTCCATTGCCCCTCACCTGTTTATTTGCACCACATCTGTTTGTTTGTTTTTAATTTGGGGGGCTAATCTTTGAAGCATCGAGTACACGAGGTGTAGAGAATTACAGCACAAGGCTGTGAAGCACGGAAGCATCAACTCAACATCTACCTCGGGGGGAAAAAGGAAAAACCATGTAGATGTGTTACTGCTGCTGCTCGGGTAACAATAAGTGATCCTAGAATGGCATAGCAAAGGGAAACCATATATCATTGGCACAATTCATATGTTTGCAACCTTTGCTAGTCTTATGAAGGCTTCTGAGACACACAAGTCTCTGCGTCCTAGCATGGAGCCAGTGTAATCAGGCAACCTGACTCAGGAAAATATTTTGTTTATTTTCCTGGCGGTAACAGATGTAATGGTGACCATGGATCATTTTGAGGGGGTGAGTATAGGCCTGGCAAGTCTGCAGCTTTCGGCTTGCCAGGATGTTCATAGGGATCTCATAATTCCATCCAGCCCCTGTCAGCATACAGCCATAATTTGGGCCATGCTGGCAGGCTGAACATTCAAGTGGTAGTCCATGAACATCTGGCGAGCCACAGGTTGCAGACCCCTGGTATAGACACTCATCGTGGTAAAGGGGGAATTGAAAACATTTTAGAAACGCTTTAGGTGATACGTGCCGAAAGGGCCGGTGTTATCTCAAAACCTTGGGACCACACTCAAGTTTGTTGGAGCCACCTCCACCACCTCTTCTCCTCCTTTTCTACACAGATAATGTGTAATGTCATCATGCTGCAGTTCTCCACGAGATCCAGAGGTCCTTGCGTCATCAGGCAGCGAGAATCACATCATACATTGTTTGTGTAGAAGGGATGCGGAAGAGACACAGCAGGGTCTGCTCTGTCTGACTATGGTCAAATCCCCACTTGAAATTTGCACGCAGATCCAAACCTGTTTGTTGTGAAACTGTGTCCTCTTCATCGGAGTTTCTCCCTCCCCACCACAGCGAGCACACAGCAGACACACCCCATTGCAGAACTCTTAGCAATCCCCACTACCAGGAGAGCTTCCGCTTAGCTGTCTCCCTGTATTGGTTGGCATGCCTTGATGCGGGATGCAGGACCTTTTCCCACTGTGGAAACGTACATTGTAGGGGCATGATAAAAAAACAGCGTGTAAAAGTTTAATGTTTAACTGTTTAATTGTGCAAACAGTTAGTTCTTACCTGTGTAAACCATTAACGATTCAAAGTTACACGTTTCATTGTTACGTTTGCGTCCCCTTCTTCTGGCCAATCGCAAAAGCAGAAACGAAACCAAGGAAAGGCTGCATGCGCATCACAGCACTGATTGGTTGCCCGAATTCATCGTCACACTCCAGGGCGGGAAACGAGTCAGGGTTTCAACCCTCATCCCTCCCCTCGGATCAGCTCTGAACCGTGTTAATGGGGTCTATGCCACTTGCAACCAGGCCCTGCTGGAATGCGGATTAATGGGGAGAACGAGCGCCAGAAACGGACTCTGCCACACAAGTAATGGGGAGGTTGTCCCTCAAACCTGGTTAGTTTGTGTTCTGAAACCTGGCTAAGACGGTAGTGGGGATTTGACCAAAGTCTAGTGTAGTTCTAAACTTTCAAGGAGTCCAGATTCCGTTCTCGGGGCCTCCGTGGGCGTGGTTTCAGAGGAAGCCTTCTGCCAAATACCTTCAAGTCAGGTAGTGAAAACACACTTCTGTTCATCACTTGTCTTGAAACCCTACAAGGTCACCATGAGTTGGCAGCAACCTGATGGGACTTCCCACCACCTTTCTGCCAAAATAAAGAGAACTCAAGTGATGGGGCTCCTTGGAAGTGGCCCAGAAGCCCATCTGTAGATACAAAAAACCATGTTGAAATCTGTCCAAAAGCTCCCTTTAGGTATCTGAAGATTGATTGACTTCGACCACAAATAAAACACATCATGCTGAAGTTTGTGATGTGTCACAAACGGCCTTTTTGTTTGTCTTTAATGAAATGTGCGGCAAATTCCAAGTTGTAATTTTATTTTTCTGATTAGATGGTTTATCTATGGTCAATTCCGCACTTGCGTTATACGAATCTAAGGATTCGAGCTCAAGATTTCGCGTTTAATTTGGGTGCCTCTCTTCGCGACAACCACTGGGATCGGCGTGGTTTTTTTGCACCAACTTGGCTTCGGCCAAGTAAAGGTCAAATTTCCAACTCCAGTTGGGAACTACTACTTTTTTCAGGGAACCAGCGCCAGACTCAGCTCAAGCTTCCAGACGATGAAAGTCGCGGAATCTCTGGTGCCAGGAGTCCAGGCCAACTTCACCCCAATCACAGCCTGAGTGTTTACCCCGCATAGTACTGCATCGTGCTGCCAATTAATCGAAATATGCCACCTTCGGCCCCTCTCCATTCCTGTGGCAGCTTTTTTTTATATAACGTGTGTGGGATAGGCAGAACACATGTATCGTGAGAACAGTAGCCAATCAGAGCGGAGTGGCGAAGAGGCACAGGATGATTCCGCCCTCCGGAGCTGGGATCAAGAAGCTGGTTTGCAGTGAGGAACAACAATGGCTTCTGACTCCAGGGCCGAGTACCATACTCAGGAACTGGGTCGAACCTATTTGCATTCATGCTGGAAGTCGCGGAGACTAAGCCTAGTTACGGCTTTTTTTTCCTCCTGTGGGTGACATTTGAAGGAAGGAAGACAGTTGTCTAGAGTTGCCAGCTGTAAGTTGGGGAATACCTGGATTTTGGGGGGAGGGATAGAGCCTGGGGGAGGTGAGGTTTGAGGAGGGCCTTCAATGGGGTATAACGTCATACAGACCACTCCCCAAAGTGGCCATTTTCTTCAGGGGAACTTCTCTCTGTCACCTGAAGACCAATTGCAATCCCAGAGATCTCCAGCCACCACCTGGAGGCTGGCAACCCTGGTGTCACATCCCTCAGTTCTCAAACAATGTGCAAGTTGATGACCTAATTTCCTAGCAAGTACGATTGATACACGAGTGTACTTATCAGTGAAGGCTCCTTATGCTGTTGCTGCACTACCAGGTGGGACCAGTGGATACCCCAGATCTCTGTAAGTCAGGAGATAGATGATAACTCCGTGTTGATGTAGCTAGCAGCTGCCCAGTGCCATCCCAAACAGAAATGCACCTTCTAAGAACTGACTACGAAAAAGTCCATCTATGGAGGGCAGGTCCACCCAATGCTTCTCAATGGGAGGTAGACAGGCTTTCTGAGCGGCTAAGATTCTCTTATTTGTGTCTGCATATGTAGCTGCAGAGATGGCTCATCAATTTTTTTAAAAAAAAATAGGAATACTGTATATTGCCAGAATCTGCAGGACCAGCTGAGTATTACTATGTGCTTTTGGGGCTGAAAAGGCACTCAGGAGCATAGCCTGCAGAGCAAACATCCTGGGTCTACCTTCAGCAAACGGCTGCAGGGAGAATCCCTTCACTCTTTGCCGCGCTAAGCATCAAAATGGTAGCGCAGTAGACCTAAACTTGACCAGAGAGCAAAATGGTCGGGTGGGAAAAATAAGACGCCTCCTGAGCTCTGCATTCCGCACAGCCAGGCAGGAGATATCCAGCAGGTGGTTTAGGGGGGGAAAGGTGCACTTTGAAACGTTCTTTCAGAAAGACACCATGAGCTATAATAAGGCATTCTGAGTATGTCTTGGGAAGAAAACTGTGCAGAGTGCCTTCCCAGGATGCTTTTTTAAGCACCCCCGGGCCATCATTTAGGCCAGTGATGGCGAACCTCTGGCACGGGTGCCAGAGGTGGCACTCGGAGGCCCTCTGCTGCTGGCACTGCACACTACCAGGGGAGCCCGACATGTGGGGCCGTGAAAATCACTCCCCCACACACACACACATCTAGAGCTGGCCTGGAGCCCACGGAGCACTCCATGTACTACCTGGCAGGTGAGCAGGGAGGACACTCTGGCTGGCAGGCCTGGTGCCCTGTGCTCTATGGTGGGTTTGCTACCCGAGGGGCGAGAGGAGGCAGAGATGCCAGGAGAGGCACAGAGATGGTGCATGCAGGACTTACTGGAGGCTAGGGCAGGCTGGCCTGCCTGCTCGAGCGGGGTGGCAGGTGGAGGAAATGGGAGCCAACCGGGTTTTTTTCTAAACTTAAACCTCTAGCTTTCAGGTTAAATTCGTCGTGGTTGGCACTTTAAGTGATAAATAAGTGGGGTTTGGGTTGCAATTTGGGCACTCGGTCTCAAAAGGTTCACCATCACTGATTTAGGCAGTGCAGAATGGACCTTTGAGTCTTGTACCCACTGATTTCAGACTTGTTACTTTCCGGCAGTGCTGCTTTCAAAGGTTTTTTTGGGGGGTGGGGGGCTCAGCAGGGATGCTGTCAAGGAAGTAGACCCTCCTCCCTGTCCTGTCCCCTAATAGCTTGCTCTTTCTTCCTGCTCTTCCCCTCTCCTTCCTGGCAGCAGAGGGAATGAGTTCTCCCTAAAGGACCACGTGGCCACCTCTTTGATGAAGGAGCTGAGCATGTTGGGCTCATTTCCCCCGAGAAGTAAATGTCCGCCCTAGTTTTAGTAGCATCCAAAGTTTTCAGTCAGCATTCTGGAGTCCAAAGGAAAATATCTTCTGATATCTTCCCAAGAAGATGCAAATACATGGTAAGAACATAAGAACATAAGAACTAGCCTGCTGGATCAGACCAGAGTCCATCTAGTCCAGCTCTCTGCTATTCGCAGTGGCCCACCAGGTGCCTTTGGGAGCTCACATGCAGGAGGTGAAAGCAATGGCCTTCTGCTGCTGCTGCTCCCTGGTCTGCTAAGGCATCTGCACCTGGTCTGCTAAGGCATCTGCAATCTGAGATCAAGGAGGATCAAGATTGGTAGCCATAGATCGACTTCTCCTCCATAAATCTGTCCAAACCCTTTTTAAAGCTATCCAGGTTAGTGGCCATCACCACCTCCTGTGGCAACCACATGGTGGTAACCACAGGGTGATGTGAGAGGAGCAGAAGGTACTATTGTTGTTACCAGAGATAGAAACAACCTGTCTTGACCACCATCATGGACTTCCAGGTATATGAGAAGATGTCCCTTAAACACTTCCCCTAAAGCTGTTGGGGAAGTCATAAAATTGGAATCTATTGTTTAAAAGTATTCTCATAATTGTTTTTACTCAGCTAAGCAGGGTCACTCCCCACAGTAGAAATGTATTTTTTGACAACTAGTTTGCTGGGGATTTTTTTTTTTTGACAACTAGTCTGCTGGGGAAAGGGAATATCATTGGAAGTGAAGAGGAATCTGGGAGAAAAAGGAAAGTTTTGCATGGAACATCTGTTAGAGAAATACAATAAACGATAAACATTTTCCCTACAGATGTAGCAACAAACTAGTAATTGGGTTTGGTTCTTGTATAAGAATATAAGCTGATCCTTGTTGGATTCAAGCAAAGATATACTATCTCTGAGCTCCTAAGGAGGTTATTTTTGTCCTGGCCCAAGATCAGTGGATTAGGGTAAAAATTTCTCCCCACAACTGGTTAAGTGATCTTCTATAAGGGCATCTGCATCATTTGCATGAATAAACAGATATCACCTAAAAACTGGACTGGTCGGTATGACAGAGAAGGAGAAGGAGAAGGAGAAGGAGAAGGAGAAGGAGAAGGAGAAAAGAAAGAAGAGAAAGAAGAAAGAAGAAGGCAGACAGCTTGACGACGCATCTGACTGACTTTGGATTTATAATCCCTCTTTCTCTCCTGCAGGAGACTCCAAAGGGCTTACACAATCTCCTTGCCCTTCCCCCCTCACAACAAACACCCCTGTGAGGTAGAGTGGGAGCTGAGAGAGGCTCCAAGAAGCTGTGTACTAGCTCCGTTGTCACCCAGCTGGCGTGTGTGGGAGTGCACAGGCTAATCTGAATTCCCCACATAAGCCTCCACAGCTCAAGTGGCAGAGCGGAGAATCAAACCCGGTTCCTCCAGATCAGATACATGAGCTCTTAACCTCCTACGCCACAGTGATAGTTCTATTACTTAGCGTAAATTTGTCAAACGCTTGATTGAACTTTCTATTTCAATGGCAAGGAAATGGGGAAAATATAGCTGTTTCATCGTTCATAAAGAGAAACTAGTAATTTGAAAGTAGGGTTACCAGGTCACTCCTGGCCAGCAGCCAGGGATTGGGGGGGGGGGGGGGGTGTTGAGTTGGCAAATCCAGATTGGGAAATTCCTGGAGATTTGGAAATGGAGCCTGGAGAGTACAAGGACCCTCCAAAGAATCGATTTTGTCCAGGGGAATGACACTCGGTTGTCTGGAGATCAGTTGTCTTTCCAGGAAATCTCCAAGCCCTCTTGGCAGCCGGCTTCCTGGTATATTTTGTCTGGTTCACCATTCGATTGCTGCAGTGGTCTGTTCCCTGAATGGCCATTGAGTTTTGCAGTTCCCGCACTCTGTTGGTCAGACAAGTAATTGACGTGAAGGGACACTGCGCTTTTGGATTCAAGTCAGACCAATCAATCAGAGGCCAAAGAACGAAGACAGTTATTAAAATTCAAACTGCATTTCTACTTCCTGCGGATTCCCCCCCCCCCCCTCATTATTATTATTATTATAGCTGACTGTGTCAGCCGTCAGGGAGATTTGAACTCATTGTCAACTAACACGAACATTTCTTTCTGTGATTTATGATTTCTTTCTCTGTATCGTTGTCTTTGCCTAATACCGAACCAGTCCAAATGACAGGGAATGGATAGCTCTATTATTCCCTGACATGTTTTTATTGAGATGAAGTTTGCAACAAATTAACAGCAATTAATTGGATTTGGCAAAGCTCTGGGACAAATAAGATTTTTGGCAACATGGCTGGAAGCTGTACGGAATCTCGGAGGGACTTGTGTGCACAAACCGTGTGTTTGCTAGACTTTAGAGATCAGTGAGAGATCCCTTATCACATTATTTATTTTTATTTATTTATTAATTAGATTTTTTATAATCACTCTATCCCGGAGGGAACTCGGGCAGTCTATGTACAACAACAAACATAATATAACATAAAATGGCTAGAAATCTTTAAAAGCAGCGTATAAAAAAACAGTAAAAGCCTAAATCTTTATAAATGGCTAATACAACAAAATACACCATAAAAATACAATAATAAATATAAATGGCTGGCCCAGCAGCTCCATAATTCAAAATCCTCTCTCTCCCAAAGAGGGAGGAATGCTTGAGTCCCAGATGTGAGAGAGCCATGAGGTAGGAGGGCCATGAAAGGGGGAGGGGGGCACCATCAGCTGCCGGAAGCCTCCTCCAAAGGTCTCAGCCGGAACAGTTCTCGAGCTTGCTGCGGCCCTGCGGAACTCCACCCAAGACCTCGCGAGGGCCCGGACAGTTGGAGGAAGAAGCGTTCCTTACCAGGTCACCGGGAGCCCAGAGCCGTGATGTTCCTGGCCCGATGTGGAGAGCCTGTGCCGCATCACCGAGGGGCCAGGGACCACTAGTAGGTTGGCCTCAACTGATCGAAGAGGCCGTACAGGGACATATGGGGTGATGCCGTCATAAATCACCACGCCTGGGTTGGATAAAAATGGTTTCTCAAGTGGCTTTGGGGGTTTTTTCTGGGCTGCGTGGCTGTGATCTGGTAGTTTCTGCTCCGAACGTTTCTAGGGCTGGCATCTTCAGAGGTACATTTTATTTTTTTTATTTTATTTATCAGTCTTATATACCGCCCAATCCCCGAAGGGCTCTGGGCAGTGAACAACATAGAATTACAAATACATAGTAGACTTTAAATAATGTAAATTAAAATGCAGCGAATAATAACAATGCCCTAACAGATTCCTATTGGAAGACCCCTCCCAAGAGGGGAGGAAAGAGAATGCGTCCCATAGATGGTAATGGGTCCAAAATATAAGAGGATGGGAGGAGCATTAGATATCATGGCTGCTGATTACTCCAAAGGCCCGGGCGGATCAACTCTCCGCCTTACGTGCAGGCCCTATGGAACTCACCAAGGTCCCGCCAGGGGAGCCCTGGACAGCTGGAGGGAGAGTGTTCCCACCAGGCAGTGGAGCCAGAGGTTGTAAAAGTCCTAGCCCAGAGGAGGCCAGCCAGACTTATTGAGAGATGTGTTTTTCTATGAGTACAGTGTAAGAAACACATCTATCTATCTATCTATCTATCTATCTATCTATCTATCTATCTATCTATCTATCTATCTATCTATCTATCTATCTATCTATCTTATCTATTCATCTATCTATCTATCTATCTATCTATCTATCTATCTATCTATCTATCTATCTATCTATCTATCTATCTATTCATTCATCTATCTATCTATCTATCTATCTATCTATCTATCTATCTATCTTTATTTATTTATTTATTTATTTATTATTGAGCTTTTTTATACCGGGCTCTTAGACTTCCCAAAGGGCTCTGGGCGGCGAACAGCATAATTCTACAACATACAATTAAAAACCCATTAAAATAAACACAGCGGTCAGCATAATAAAACAGCGTCAGCAATAAAATCCTTATGAAAACCCTCCCTGTTCTGCCCCGGAGTTTTCCTGGATGACCTTTGGACCAGTCACATATTCTCAGTCGAATCTGCCTGACGGGGTAGTTATGGGGATAAAATGGAGGAGGGGTAAGCTACATACAGCATTCTGAGCTTCTTTCAGGAATGTTGGGATAAAAGCGATAGATGCTTTTATATTTGTAAATAAAGCCAATATTAGTGCTCTCTCCTCCAAAGGGGGAGCAGCCCAGTTAAATGCTTCCTCTGGAATTTGCCATTGCTCAGCAAAGCAGGGAGTAACCATATTCTTATGTTTACATTTTGCCTGAAACACTGCACATTCGGTCAGTGGTGGGATCCAAAATTTTTAGTAACAGGTTCCCATGGTGGTGGGATTCAAACAGTGGCGTAGCGCCAATGGGGCTGGGCGGGACATTCTGGGGGCGTGGCCAGGCATTCCGGGGGCGGGGCATTAACAATTTCTCTGTTACTGTAAAAAACTCTTACTGTAAAAAAAAAGTTCCTAATTTCCAGCTGGTATCTTTCTGTCCATAATTTAAAACTTCATTATAGCAAGTCCTATCGCTTCAACACCATACAGAAAACAACTTCACATTTCTCCTCCTAATTGACTGCCTGTCAAATACTTAATACTTTCAAATACTTAAGTTTGTTTCTAGAAATCAAAAGAAGGATACTTTCCTTAAACAAGGAACTTTACCATATTTCTAAAACATGTTTTTAAAACAGCCCAACAGGGAGAATTATCCCGTTTTCTACCTTCGCTAACCAGCCACATAGGAAACAACAGGACTTCATGATTTTTGGACCTAATGGAATTTCTAACGGAAAAGAAGACTCAATGAGTAACCCCCTCTCGGCACACACAAATAATTAGTAACCCACTCTCGGGAACTGGTGTGAACCTGCTGGATCCCACCTCTGCATTCGGTGTGTGTTCATATGAAGGCCTCTTTTATCCATATACACATCTTTTATTCTATTCAGCATACTTCTTTCAAACTCAAACAGTCCAAAAGTGCTTCTCGGAAGAGAAGCCCGCTGTGCTTTTACACCGAACTCCAAATGTTAACCATGAATTTTGAAAAGGTCGTTCTGTTGGGTCCATCCGTGTGAATCGGGTGCAGCTTGCGGCTGAGTAGCTTAGTCTGGTGGGGTTGGTTATGAAGTTTTGACCACACTTCTTTATCTCATTGCATTAAGTACAAGGAATGGGCGTGAGGAATCTCATAGTTCAAAAAGAAGAGGGGGTGCCTCACAGAGCGTCCACACCACCTTGTCAGGCATGCAGCTCCAGGGGTAAAAACAATGCAGAACTCCTTGGAGGAAATGTTTTATTTCATGCCTCAAAGGGTTTTAAATGAATTGGGCAGGAAAGCCCAAAGGTATGTATCAAAGAAGATCAGCAAGCATCTTGGCGATGCCCAATCCAAAAGTTATGGTCAATCTCTTCTAATAGTCCTGCATAAATAGTATAGGACAGAGGACAAATCCCTGGAGACATCACACATGTCAACTCCCAAGAAACTGACTCCATGGCCGTTTCCGCACGGCCACGATTGGGGTTGGGTCAGTGTATACGACGCCGACCCAACCACCCTGGGACCGTTCGCACGAACGGTCCCAGAAACAGCTGGGAAGATGGCGCCGCGGAGCACCGTCGCCCGGTCGACCTGCCGTGTCTGTGGCCGTCTGGCACGTCACCGAGGCCTGGGGACACGCCCCCCCTGCCCTGCGTGACTGCTCTGGTGTCGAAAGGCAGGGGGGCATGTCCCCAGGCCTCGGCGACATGCTGGACGGCCACAGACATGGTAGGTGGAGGGTGAAAGGGGGGGAGGGCGCCTTTGAGCTACTGCCGTTCGCACGGCAATGGTTCGAAGCCGCCGTTTTCCATAAACCTCGCTCGGGGAGTGAGGTAGGAAAACGGCGGCTTTGCGCCGCTTGGGCGGAGTGAGGGCGGCGCGGCTGCGAAGCAGCTGCGCCCCCTGTGCGAACGGCTCCCTGGGGACAACGTTTTTGCCGTCCCCAGGGCGCCGTATTTGGCCCATGTGGAAAGGGCCCATGTCTCCCTTCGCCGTTCTCTGCATCCTATCACTCGGAAAAGATCAGAAACAGTAGTGTATCATCTCACATATGCAAGATGAAGAAGAAGGGTGATATTTTCTACTATATCAAACTGTACTGGAATACGATCAACAAGGAAGCCTTTTTTTTTCAACAACCTTTATTTTTGATCTGAGATTATCCACCTGGGCCACATATGTTACCTTGGTCCCATAGCTGAAACTAAAAGTCAGATTGAAAAGGGCTTGCCCTGAGAGGCCATCTTTTGCCCCTGCTACGGGCCACTAGGCTGTACCCCAGCCTGACTAAATCCACCCCCTGATCTATCCAGCATTCTCCTTTAGACCCCCAGCATCTGAGGTCCTAAGCCAGCTATGGCGAACCTTTTTGAGACTGTGCCCAAATTGCAACCCAAAACCCACTTATTTATCACAAAGTGCCAACACAGCAATTTAACCTGAATACTGAGGTTTTCATTTAGAAAAAACGGTTGGCTTCAAGGCGTGCGTTACTCAGGAGTAAGCTTGGTGGTAGTCGATGGCTTTGCTTTGAAGCAACCGTGCAACTCTTCCAACGGGTGAATCATGACTCTAGGAGGGTTTACTCAGAAGCAAGCCCCATTGCCAGCAACTGAGCTTACTCCCAGGTAAAGGATCATGCTTTAGTTCTTCGCGTGAAAATCAGTGGGGTTTAACAGCGCTTAACAGGGTTACCTACACTGCTTCCCCAAAACTAGGTCTTAGGTTTAATGCTAATAATTGAGCCCAGCGGCCCAGGCCAGCCTAGGTGTGGGGGGGGGGGCACTCTGTTTGCGTGTGCCCACAGAATGGGCTCTGAGTGCCACCTCTGGCGCCCGTGCCATTGGTTCGCCATCACTGTCCTAAGCAATAGAGACCTGGCTGTCCCAATAATGGGGAACTAACCTGATCCTTCAGCCCTGTTCTCCTTGCTACCTGAGTAATGATTTAACAGGGGTCAGGTGTAAGCCATCTCTATTTATTTTAGAAAATGTGAAATGACAGTCTGTACCAGTGGTTCCCATTGTAGTCAGGTGCAGTCTCTGGCCTTGTGTTGATAGCTGTGTAAAAGTACCAAATATGAATGTGGTCTCACAGAATAAAAACATCATTTCGGTGTGGCATGGCGGTTAACTGGGGCGAACTCTAATCCAGAGAACTGGGTTTGAGTGGCGGACTCTTATCTGGTGAACTGGATTTGTTTCCACACCTTCCACATGAAGCCTGGCCCCGGTTCTCTCAAAGCTCTCTCTGGCCGTTTCCGCACGGCCACGATTGGGGTTGAGTCGGCATATATGACGCTGACCCAACCTCCCTGGGACCAACGTCCCAGAAACAGCCGGGAAGACGGCGCTGCGGAGCGCCGTCGTCCGGTCGACCTGCCGTGACTGTGGCCGTCCGGCACGTCACAGAGGCCTGGGGACATGTCCCCCTGCCCTGCGTGACTGCTCCGGCGTTGCAGGGCAGGGGTGTGTGTCCCCAGGCCTCGGCGACGTGCTGGACGGCCACAGACACAGTAGGTGGACGGTGACAAGGGGGGAGGGAGGGTGCCTTTGAGCCACTGCCATTCGCACGGCAGTGGCTCGAAGCTGCCATTTTCCGAAAACCTCGCTGGGGAAGCGAGGTCGGAAAACAGCGGTTTCGCACTGCTCAGGCGGCGCGGCTGCAAAGCAGCTGTGCCCCCTGTGTGAACGGCTCCCTGGGGACGGTGTTTTTGCCGTCCCCAGGGCGCCATATTTGGCCCATGTGGAAAGGGCCTCTGCCCCACCTACCTCACGAGGTGTCAGTTGTGGTGAAGGGAAGGGAAGAAGTTTGTTCCTTACAGTTGGGGAAAGTGAGGTATAAATCCAACTCTTCTTCTTCTCCTTCTTTGATATTTATCCTATTGTGTCGTGGTAAAATCTAAATTCATCTGTGCTTACCAGCCCATACACGGTAGATTAATAACAAAGGATTCTAAACTGATGGCCCTTGAAGAAAAAGCTATTCTTTCAGCCTTGGTTTCCCTCCCCACCCTGAGGTGACATTTTCACGCTTGGAACATTTTTGTATTGTCAGTATATATCTTATCCTCTCTGAACTGCTGTCTCTTGGTGTAATGGCTGGCTTTGTTCCAGGTTTGCTTCTTTCAGGTGGTTAGCCTTCCAGGAGACTCAGCAAGACAGGACCACAGAGGAGAGACAGCTAGTAAAGTTTCCAACCCTAACTGTGATCTGTTTTGGCAGCTGATCCATCAACTAGAGCTGTTAGTTAGTCACTTGGTCACTGGAAGCCAGCTTCATTTAACAAGACTGAATTTCACTTGGGCTAAGAGGTGTGGACAGAGGTGGGATCCAGCAGGTTCTCACAGGTTCCCGAGAGTAGGTTACTAATTATTTGTGTGTGCCGAGAGGGGGTTACTAATTGGGGATTTTGCCACGTGATTTTTGCCTTAGTTACGCCCCTCCTCTCAGCAGTAGCGCTCAGAACTTGAAGCAGTCTAGCAGGAGGTGCACCGGCGTGCGTGGCAGCCTGCGCCTGCGTGCATTCGTTTCCATGCAAGGATTAGCGCATGGCTGACTGCACATCCTCTTACCACAGCCCCACCCAGGAATGCCCTGCCCCCACAATGCCCGGCCACACCCCCGTCGTGCCCCGCCCAGCCCCATTGGCGCTATGCCACTGTTTGAATCCCACCACCATGGGTACCTGTTACTAAAATTTTTGGATCCCACCACTGAAACCACGTCTGTTCCTTACTTTTCATTTTATTTTTTAAAATTTATTTCATTAAAAGTCTTTACCTCCCCTCCCCTTTCGGGCTCAGGCGGTTCATATCCACTCATAAAAGAGCATCTAATACAATCACTGTAAAACTAACTATAAAACTATAAAACTATAATTCAGTTTAAAATCTATGCTCCCAAGCCCCTTGCCTCAAAAGCCCCTTGCTGGGATTGACATAAGTCAATGGCAACTTGATGACACTTATGTGCATAAGACATAAGGGAATACTTTTAAAAGACTGTTGTGGTTCTAGTGCACAAGGACCATAGCAAGAAGAATGACTCACTGTCTCTTGGGATGGAAAAGACATATGTGGAAACAATACCTGGCATTTGCTATTGGTTTGTTTCTATGGCACCCTTCATGTACATGATGCTTGATACACATAGAATATTTATTTGTTTGTTTGTTTGTTTGATATAATGCCCCACCCTCCCCAGCCAAGCCTGACTGAATCAGATCTCAAAAGCTAAGCAGGGTCAGCTGTGGTTAGTACTTGGATGGGAAGGAAGACTTTGCAGAAGGCGGCAGTGGCAAACCATCTTTGCTTAGCCACTTGCGTTGAAAGTCATATGATCCTGCGGTCACCATAAATTGGCTGTGACTTGATGATGCGCACAATTATTATTATTATTTTTAAAGAACCTTACAGTGATGCTAGTAGTTTATTGAGAATGCTGTAATAAGGGGCTAAGTTTTAGTCATGACACAAAGTTTTCTTGACTTTTATAGGTAACGTCATGTTGATCCACTGGCTCAAATTCCCCAAAGTGAGCATCCTGTGATTTGATATACTGACATTTTCAACGCTTCCTTAACTGAGGCTACTACGTGGGTGTGGAATAGGTTACAGAGCACGTAATCTTCTGTGCAAACACAGTGCTCTTTCTGCAGGTTAATCTTTTTTTTTTTTTTTTAAACCCACATAAATGTCTGTGAATCTGAGAAAACAAACTGGGAAAACCGGTGCTTCTGGATTTCCAATATCCTTCTAATACAGTGATCGCAAACTTTAGCTGCAACAACAAAAAATTCCCTTATTTACTCCTAAGCATTTGCGCAAATTGCATAGCCCTACCTCACAGATGTAGTTATATTGCAATGTGAAGTCCCAGCTATTGTTTTTCGCAAAATGCAAAGAAAGTTTGAGGATGTTCCTAATAAAGAAAGTCAATTGGCCAGTTCTCAAGGTCTACAAGTGCAGAGAAGGAATAGAAACCCTGTGATTGTACAGTATTGCTGAAGGCAATGAACTCCTGTGCTTAGTTTTTTTGGGGTCTATCCTTGAAGATTGTTCAGAGGTTGACGGCACCAGCCTGTAATCTTCTGGATGTTGGTTTTGGGTGGGAGGACAGGACCCCCATTTGGGGTTACCATCAGGCCTAGTAACTGTCCCTTTAACAGTGCAGTTCAGAAGCTTAAAGTGTGGAAATGGGCAGACGAGGCTTTTCATAGCATGGAAGTAAATGATAGTAACTTGCAGAGCTGAGATCCAACCAGTTCTCACCACTTCTCTAGAAGTGGTTACTAATTTTTTTTCTGAGTGCCGAGAAGGGATTACTAAAGCAACCTCCCTGCCCAATAGGGACTGGAGGTGCATGTGTGCGGCGGCACCACTGTTTGAATCCCACGACCATCAGAACCTGTTATTACACAACACAAGCCTTTATTGGCATATAAAACAGGACAAAATTTTAAAACAAAACAAGGTTAAGAAATGCAGTTAAAACTACTAATTTCCAGTATAAAATTTGCAACAGTTTCACAAAAGAGCACATCAGAGCTGTTCAGGAGATTGGGTATCTTATAACACTCATGCCACTGAGAACATTGCAAGAAAATGGAATTCATGTATTTCATGCGTATCTTATTGTATTTAGGGCATAGAAACAGAGAATGGTCAAGTGTTTCAACCGTAGTCATATCACATGAACAAACTCTTTTAGCACGTTCCATATTCTTAAATCTTCCCTCCAGCAGAGCTGATGACAGCACATTACATCTTGCAGTAGCCAAGGCTCTCCTCTGGGTGGGATTAATCAGCAGATGAAGATAGAACCTGTTATTAAAATTTTTGTATCCCACCACTGGTAACTTGTAAACTATATGCCTTTAAGGTAGGGAATATGGAATAGCATAGCCCAATTTCATCAGATCTTTGACATTAAGCAGGGTCAGTACTTGGATGGGAGACCACCAAGGAAGGTTCTGCAGAGGAAGGCAATGGTCAACCACGTCTTCTTCTCACTTGCCTTGAAAATCCCTCTCTGGGGTTGCCATAACTGATAGCTTCGACATACGTAAAAACCTCTATGGAAAGGAAAAGTTTTTTTTCTCTGTGCAACTGGCAACCCTAGCTTAGAACTATGTTTGGAAAGCGTTTTTGGGGTTGTTGGGAGTCAAACCTGCGGTGGCCGCCCCATACCACGTGCAAACAGACGGCCAGTCGGAATGCACGAACAGAACATTAGAACAATATTTGCGCTGCTATACTAATTACCACCAGAACTATTGGACTGATTTATTGCCATTTGCGGAATACGCCTATAATAATGCAGTTCATAGCAGCACGAAAAAAAATGCCTTTTGAAGTGGTCACAGGGTGCTCCTTCCCTCCGCTCCTTGTTCTTGCAGAGTGAAGGAAACAAATTAATAATGTTATGTTTACACAGTAAGGAACATTACAACTATGGACCTCTACAACTTAATTTTTTTTTCCTTCTGGACTTATGACCTTTCAAAAATGTCTTGTAGTCAGCTTGCTAAAGACGTGAGAGGGGACTATCTCCTTATTCCTTCTAGCTGCTACTAGAGTTGTAAGCGACCCAGAACAACAGGCATGTAACAGTTTTTATTAGCTGCCTTTGGTTTTCCATAGGGCCCAGCCTGCTCATTTACCTTTAACTGTAGCTTGGATGGATTCTGAACAGGCCAAAAATAATGGGTGTAGGACGATATATAAACTATTTTGGAAGGGGGAGACTTCACACAGGTCCCATTCCTAACATGAGTTTGGCCTGTTTTATTCCCCTCAACCCAGGATTTTTGCAAATTGTTAAACCAGAGATCCTTTTGCACAATCCCAGGGTGAAGGCACTCCCACGCAAACACAACAGATAGGAGACAACAGGTCTCCCTTACACCTGTTTACTTTAGGTTCTGCACTGTCCACTATGTCAGGAAGAATCTGCAGATTCTCTGAGTGGCAGATGCGTAGCTGCCAGGAGGCAGGGGGCATTGTGCCCCGGGCGCGTGCTGATACGGGGGTGCAGCAGGGGCATTATGGGGGAACAGCGGGTGAAGGCGAGGAGACGCGGCAGGGTCGCTTGGGGCGTGCAGTTTCCCTACGTTACAGGCTGCACAGGCACCTGACGGTGTACAGCATGGGTGTCGACTGCATTCAGCCTCCAGATGTTATGGACTACATTTCCCATCATCCCCTGCCAGCATCATGCTGGCAGGGGATGATGGGAACTGTAGTCCATAACATCTGAAGGGTCGCAAGTTTGACACCTGTGGTGTACAGCATGTTTTTTCCCTGTGGCAGCGAGAATGACAGCCATATAGATCTACAGCAACATGTTCATTTTCTCCCCATGTTTCTCCCCAATGGGGACCTAAGGCAACTTCATCCCTCCCCCCTCCTTTCAACAATAACCCTGTAGAGTAGGTTCGGCTGAGAGTGTGAAATTGGCCTAAGATGTCGTATGTGTGCTCATGAACCGCATACAAAGTTGCCATATACTGAGTCAGATCCTCGGTCCGTTAAAGACAGTCTTGTCTGCTCAGACTGGCAACCGCTCTCTGGGCTCTCAGGCACAGATTTTTCTTCTACTGCCTGGAGATGCTGGGGATCGAACCTAGGGCTTCCTGCACACTAAGCAGATGCATTACCACTGAGCCACAGCAAGTGGTGTACCGGGCCTAAATGACGCCCAGGGGACTGCCTCCCCGTGCTCTGCCCTGCCAGCTCCCTGCACCTCACTTACGGGAGCCTGCAGGGAGGCGGGGGTGGGCTCTGCGGCGTGCGCCCAGTGACATGGGGTACCCCATATCCCCATTAGCAGTACGCCACCGGCCACAGCCCTTTTCCACTGACCATAAGAACATAAGAACATAAGAACAAGCCAGCTGGATCAAACCAGAGTCCATCTAGTCCAGCTCTCTGCTACTCGCAGTGGCCCACCAGGTGCTTTTGGGAGCTCACGTGCAGGAGGTGAAAGCAATGGCCTTCTGCTGCTGCTGCTCCCGAGCACCTGGTCTGCTAAGGCATTTGCAATCTGAGATCAAGGAGGATCAAGATTGGTAGCCATAGATTGACTTCATAAATCTGTCCAAGCCCCTTTTAAAGCTATCCAGGTTAGTGGCCATCACCACCTCCTGTGGCAGCATATTCCAAACACCAACCACACGTTGCGTGAAGAAGTGTTTCCTTTTATTAGTCCTACTGCTTCCCCCCAGCATTTTCAATGTATGCCCCCTGGTTCTAGTATTGTGAGAAAGAGAGAGAAATTTCTCTCTGTCAACATTTTCTACCCCATGCATAATTTTATAGACTTCAATCATATCCCCCCTCAGACGTCTCCTCTCCAAACTAAAGAGTCCCAAATGCTGCAGCAGAA
The DNA here is from genome assembly GCF_021028975.2 of Sphaerodactylus townsendi. Lineage (NCBI taxonomy): Eukaryota > Metazoa > Chordata > Lepidosauria > Squamata > Sphaerodactylidae > Sphaerodactylus > Sphaerodactylus townsendi. Next base: position 1,859,797 of record NC_059432.1, on the reverse strand, counting down.
TAGGAATTTGAACCTGGATCCAGCATTCTAATTGCTATTCTGCTTTGGCTCTTTTGGTATGCTTATTTTTCCCCCCCAAATATTAAAGCAGGAGAGTGAAGCGAAGTGAAGCGGCTTGAAACAGAGAGAAAGATTCCAATCAAGCCTTATCCACTTTATCTCTGGGTTGCCCTCTGAAAAAAATAGATATATTTTTAAAATATATACCTATAAAAGAAACATTGTTTTCTATATTTGGGGACACGCCTTGCCTTTTCTTAACAAATCATCTCTGAAATAGAGATAATGTACCCGAGGCCACCGAAATCCCTGGTTCAGATGCGTTCACCCCACCTCCCGTTTTGAGGAAATCTTCTCTGAAAAGCGAAATGTGCACAAAAGAGGCCGATTATGGCTTGAATTACTTAAAGTCGAGGCACATGAGAAGAAGATGTCGTCATTTTAAGACTTGGCATGTCTAAGTGCACTGCCAGGAAGAGGTAGTAGTAGCCACACAAGAAAGCAGTGCCGGTGATTTATGTGGCTTGGCTTAATCACAGGGTCTTAAAAAAAACCATTATCTTCAAAACCGCTCTTTCTTGGAGGTCATTCCGATCCAGCATCTATTCCCTCGCATTTTCTCACCTTAGATCCAATGCGATCAGTTGTAATGCTGATGCAAAGGAATAAATAGAAAGCAAGATCCAGTGATTCTCAGCCTAGAGCACTTGTTGTGTTTTCTGTTTTGTTTATGGGGGGGAAATCCATTCTGTTTCATCCATCCATCCATCCATCCATCCATCCATCCATCCATCCATCCATCCATCCATCCATCCATCCATCCATCCATCCATCCATCCATCCATCCATTCATTCATTCATTCATTCATTCATGTAGAACCCCAATATAGTTTGGGCACCAAGAAATGCGGTCGTGGAACTAGCACAGGGGTCTGCAACCTGCGGCTCTCCAGATGTTCGTGGACTACAATTCCCATCAGCCCCTGCCACCATGGCCAATTGGTGTACTCCTTCTGGTGTACTTATAAGCCAATTGGCCATGGTGGCAGGGGCTGATGGGAACTGGTAATCCATGCCTGAGAACCACTTGATTTACTGGGCTTTCAACTTTCTTATGTACCAACTACCTCTATCTGCTAAGGTTGCCAGCCTCCAGGTGGGACCCAGAGATCTCCTGGTATTACAGCGGATCCCCAGTCTCCATTATATCAGTTCCCCTGGGCTAGAACAAAAGGCTGCTTGGGAGGGCAGATTCTGTGGCATTATAGCTTCCCCTCCCCAGAATCGTCTCCTTAAAATCTCCAGGTGTTTCCCACTCCAGCGCTGGCAGTCCTGCCACGCTCCCTTTTCTTGGCACCCGAGATGTATCACTGCGCTGTTCTGAAGATGTCAGAACGGGGGCAGCAATTTCTACGGAGTTCTCCCTGGCCGTTTGAGATTCCATTGTGTGATGTTCCTGAGAGCCCGCAAATCCCCCGGGAAAATGCTTTCGCAAGATATAAAGGTTGGGGCTGAGCTGAAACCGTTATTTTCATTACGCGGCTGTGAGGAGAATGACCCTCGTTTCATCTTTGAAAAGCCGATGGGCAAGAATTGGTCGCCTGCCACTTTCCAGCACCGTATCCAGGGACTCGGGGTCAGATCCTAAGCAGTGATGAAAGAATTTTGAGGCTTGTATGTGAGCGTTAAGGAAGAAGAGAAGAAGAGTTTGGATTTATACCCCACTTGTCTCTCCTGTGAGGAGACTCAGGGTGACTTACAAGCTCCTTTCCCTTCGTCCTATTTGGTCCCAGGTTTCCCCAAGTGCTGTGGCTCCCAACCACATCTGTGCTGGAGTAATACGACTGACCCCTCCCCCCCCCAAATCATCCATGGCATTTAACAGACAGGAGTCGAGGGGGGGGGGGCAAATCGAACATTCATGCCGAGCCGTGCTCTAGTGCTCTAGCTGGGTGCTCTAGCTGCGTTGCCCTGCCATCAATCAATGGTTTTAATCACTTACATGATTGAATAATAAAAAATCCTCACTGCTAAATTTATTTCTTGGTCTGGCTAATGCTGGCTTTGTGAGAGGGCTCCTCCCGCCCATCCCATTCAATCCAAACAGTGTGTTATTGAAATGTAAAAGCAGGTGTCACACTGGGAAGTATTTAAGGCATTGGGTTGGCTCTAGGTTTGGGAGGGGCAGAAATGGGCATGGGGTCCTCCTGCGCCTCCATTTGGGTGGTGGAAAGGGCCGTCAAATTGCAGCCGACGGTAAGGTTTTCTAGGAAGTAGCGAAACAACGATGGTTTGCTATTGCCTGCCTCTGCATAGCAAACCTCGACTTTCCTGGTGGCAGAGGCGTACCAGGGGAAAATGACGCCCTGGGCAACACCTGCTCTGGGTGCTCCCCCACTACCCCCACACCCACTGCCCCCCCTTACCTTAGTTGGTGGCAGCAGTCCCGGGCAGCCTGGTGGGGCTGGATCTGCTGCGGGCCACCCCTTGGCCCAGCCCCGCCAGGCTGATTCCTGAAGGAGCAGTCTGGAAGCCCGGGCCGAAGGGCACCCAGTGGTCCCAGCCCCGCCGCTGAAGGAGCAGCCTGGTAGGGCCGGCCTGAGGGGCGGCCTGCAGCAGACTCCTGGCCCGGCTGCTCCCAGCCTGGCTGCTCAGTGGGTGCTGGGGGTGGGGTGGAGGTGAGTGTGAGAGGCAATTTTGCACACACACCCATGACTAACTGGCCTGTGCCCAGGGATATGTGACACCACATGTCCCCGTGGCCGGTATGCCCCTGCCTGGTGGTCTCCCATCCAAGAAGAAGAAGAAGAAGAAGAAGAGGAAGAGGAAGAAGAAGAAGAAAAAGAAAAAGAAGAAGAAGAGGAGGAGGAGGAGGAGGAGGAGGAGGAGGAGAAGGAGGAGGAGGAGTTTGGATTTATATCCCCCCTTTCTCTCCTGTAGGAAACTCAAAGGGGCTTACAATCTCCTTGCCCTTCCCCCCCACAACAAACACCCTGTGAGGTAGGTGGGGCTGAGAGAGCTCCGAGAAGCTGTGACTGGCCCATGGTCACCCAGCTGGCATGTGTGGGAGTGAATTCCCCAGATAAACTTCCACATCTCAGGCGGCAGAGCGGGGAATCAAACCCGGTTCCTCCAGATTAGATACACGAGCTCTTAACCTCCTACGCCACTGCTGCCAACCCTGCTTAGCTTCCGAGATCAGACAAGATTGGGCTAGCCTGGGCTATCAAGGTCAGGGACTAGAGATGGGGAGGCCCCGGTCCAGGATGGAGTCACACAATCTCTCCCGTCAAGAATTGCCAGTGGGGAAACACATGGAGATTATGGGGGAGGGGCCTGGGGAAGGAGAGGCGGGGCCTCAGCCAGAGATGTTGGGGATTGAACTTTTACATGCCACGCTGATGCTCAACCCCTGAGCCACGGTTCCCTCCCCCAACATGCTTGTTCGATTCCAAAACACACAATACACATAATACTCGCCACAATACGTGAAGCTGCCTCTTCCACAAGCCTAAGAAATGTTCTGAGAATGAAGTGGGGCTTTGCGGCCCTCGTGGGCTTCCCATCTCTTTGTTTTTAACGCTCAGCAGGGCGTATATTTAAAAGGTGCCTTTTAGCACAACCATAGATCTTTTAAGGTAGGCCAGGCTCATATTTGCTAATCGTTTATTGATTAAGCCTTTGGGAAGGTCTGGTGTGGAATGTAAATCAGCTGCAAGGTGAGGTCACTGCAAGTCCTCTCCCTCTTATTTTTATACTAATTCCTGTAGTATCCAAATTGATTTTTAATCCACGGACATTATTTTTTCTTTAAGAATCTTATATTCATAGACCTTAAGACGGTAAATGACAATGAGCTGACGCATCCCACCCATTAAAGGCATTCTAAAAGCACAGGTGTGCAAACATCCGACAGCGCAAACATCTGACTTCCATGTTATTTGGAAGGAGAGAATGCTGGATGCACAAGGATGCTCTTGAATTCTTGCAGTCAGCCACTCGGGTTGCTCATCTCTGTGTGGGGCGTGGAGCCTGGCACAGATGCCAACGTAAGGAAGCATGTTCAGCAAAGGGGGAGATCCTAATTCTACGATGTCTGTGTATGCCCTGATAGAGTTGCCAGCTCCAGGTTGGGAAATTCCTGGAGGCTTGAGTATAAAGACTCCTGTAAACTCTGGGCCCATAACAACCATGGGGCCCTCCACTCCCCTTCCTCTTTTTCTGGGAGGGTTTCAGAGGTGGGATCCAGCAGGTTCTCACAGGTTCCCGAGAGTAGGTTACTAATTATTTGTGTGTGCCGAGAGGGGGTTACTAATTGGTGATTTTGCCACGTGATTTTTGTCTTAGTTATGCCCCTCCTCTCAGCAGTAGCGCGCAGAACTTGAAGCAGTCTAGCAGGAGGTGCATAACTCATAGCGTGTGTGGCAGCCTGCGCACATTCGTTTCCCGCCCAAGGACCGGCGCAGCAGCTGCGTCCTTGCCACAGCCCCGCCCTGGAATGCCCCGCCCCTGGAATACCCGGCCATGCCCCCATCGTGCCCTGCCCAGCCCCATTGGTGCTACGCCACAGTTTGAATCCCACCATCATGGGAACCTGTTACTAAAATTTTTGGATCCCACCACTGGAGGGTTTCTATGAATTTTAAGTCGGACGCCAATATTTTTGTATTTTTGTATACTTTTGCATACTTGATTGTTTGAATGCGGTGCTGTCTAATGGGGTTTTAATGAGTCTTTAATGTTATCATTATATGGAGCCATCGCCCTGTAACTTGTACTTATTTATTTGCTCCAACATTGGTTTGTTTTATTTATCTTGTTGTTCACCGACCAGAGCCCTTTGGGGGAGGGGCGTATAAAAATGAAAAATAAATAAATAAAATAAATCAGACTGGGGAGGGACCTTAGCAGAATCTCATGCCATAGAGTCCACTCTCCAAAATAGCCGTTTTCTCCAGCGGAACAGATCTCTGTTTCCTGGAGATCAGTTGTAAATCCAGGAGATCTCCATGGCCCACCTGGAGGTTGATGATGCTATGCCCTGACCAGAGATTTTAATCTCTCTCTCTCTCTCTCTCTCTCTCTCTTTCCATTCCATTTACCTTTTCCTTGGCTGCTTTCTTAACCTCTCCGAGTTGTCTTTTCTTAACAGCTTTTCCTTTGCTGTCTTTTCCTCAACTCTTTTGCGCAACTGACTCCCTCTGCTGCTGCCATGGAGCTCTTCCACCTTCCTGTCAATCATCTATGCAACCTCCTGTCAATCATCTATGCAACTTCCTGTCAATCATCTATGCAATCATCTATGCAGCAGTGGCATAGGAGGTTAAGAGCTCGTGTATCTAATCTGGAGGAACCGGGTTTGATTCCACGCTCTGTCGCCTGAGCTGTGGAGGCTTATCTGTGGAATTCAGATTAGCCTGTGCACTCCCACACATGCCAGCTGGGTGACCTTGGGCTAGTCACAGCTTCTTGGAGCTCTCTCAGGCCCACCTACCTGACAGGGTGTTTGTTGTGAGGGGGGAAGGGCAAGGAGATTGTAAGCCCCTTTGAGTTTCCTACAGGAGAGAAAGGGGGGATATAAATCCAAACTCTTCTTCTTCTTCTTCTTCTTAACCTGAAAACCAATAAAGTTATTAAACTAAAAAAAATCGTCTGCACAACTGATCATCCCGGTCTATCACAGGTATGCCTTTATGATCCAAAATGCTTTATTTTTGTGCTCACATTCTCCACGGATTTCCCCCCTTCTTCTTTTCATGTTATAAACTACATCCCTCCTTTGGTCCCAGTTCTTTCCTCATGCAGAATTCCGCCTGAAATGTAAAGCCAAAGGGATAGGAGAAGCATGGTCTAGTGGTTAGAGTGTTAGATTAGGATCTGTGAGGTACAGGTTTGAACCCTCTCTCTGCCTTGGACAGCTGCAGTGTGACTTGGAGCCAATTATATACTCTTAGGGTGCTTTCACACATGCCGAATAATGCACTTCCAATGCACTTTGCATCTGGATTTTACTGTGCAAAACAGTAAAATGCACTTGCAGACTCATTAAAATGCATTGAAAGTGGTTGGAAATGAGTTGAATAAAACTCTGGGACCAGATGGATTATCAGCGTCTTATTATAAAGTGTTTGCAGATGGATTAATGGAACTATTCCTGGCAATGATGAATGGGATTTTATAAAAAGGGAAATTATCAGAGACATGGAGAGAGGCTAATATAATATATTTTTATGGGTTAATTGACCACAACAGTAAGTAAATAAAATATAACTTTGATTCCAAAAGAAGAACAAGACTTAACAAAAGTAAAGTACTACAGACCAAATTCACTTCTGAATTATGAGTAAAAGTTGTTTGCAGCGATTTTGGCAAAAAGGTTAAAAGGTGTTTTAGGGTTGGTCGATGCCCCCCCAAAATGGTAAATTTCGGATTTGGATGTTTTGGGGCATAAAATGAGCTGTAGGCCCAAATCCAACTCCTAGCCAATTCAGATATGCCCGAAAATTCGAGCAAATCCGAAAAATTCGGGGTCCGGTTTAATTTTTTTGTATTTTTGGTGTTTTTACAAGTTTTGGCCTGCAGGGGATGCAATTGTAAATCTAGAGGCACAAAACTTTCAGGATATCATCCGGGGACTGTCAAGATGATTCTCCCCATGTTTGGTGAAGGTTGGTTCAGGGGGTCCAAAGTTATTGACCTCCAAAGGAGGTGCCCCTATCCCCCATTGTTTCCAATGGGAGCTAACAAGAGTTTGGGGGCTACACATTTGAGGGTCCATCTGGGGGAGGGCTGTGGGGTGCACATTTCTCAAGGAAAGGCCACAAAACTTTCAGAACATCTTCAGGAGAGTCTCTTGATGACACCAGCCAGGGTTGGTAAACTTTGCTTCAGGGGGCGGTGGGAGATGGGGCCTACCCTTTTGGGGGCCCATAACATTCAACCCCCAGAAGCAAAGTTTACCAAACCTGGTTGGTGTCATCAAGGTTTTTGTTGGGGACTCGGGAGGGAAGGGTTTTTTTTGCCATCAGGGGGCTTTTTTAAAAAAACAAGTTAGGCTGTCCAAGGCCTAATTCAGTAATGGCGTTGATTCAGATGCCATTGATTTGGATAGCTCCGATTCGGATGCCATTAATTTGGATTTGGCTCGGTCCAAATCTGCCCGAATCAGAGGCGATTCGGACTGAATCATTGATTTGGCCGATCCAAATCAGCAACCCTAGTTTTAAGAACTCTTATACATGAGGATTAGTTGCCAAAAAGACAACTGGGAAACAATGTCAAAATAATTCTAGATGTGGTACAGGAGAATACCAGCGATAGAAATGAATGTATTGCCAAGAATGCTGTTCTTGTTTCAAACCATACCAATAATCAGCTCTTCATTATCTTTCAAACAATGGCAAAAAGATATAGGTAATTTTATTTAGAAAGAAAGAAACCAAGAATTATATATAAAAATATTTGGGATACAAAGGAAAGAAGAAGAAGAGTTGGATTTATGTTCACCCTTTCTCTCCTGTAAGGAGACTCAAAGGGGCTGACAAACTCCTTTCCCTTACCCCCTCACAACAGACACCCTGCGAGGTGGGTGGGGCTGAGAGCACTTCGAAGAGCTGTGACTAGCCCAAGGTCACCCAGCTGGCGTGTGTTGGAGTGTACAGGCTAATCTGAATTCCCCAGATAAGCCTCCACAGCTCAAGCGGCAGAGCGGGGAATCAAACCCGGTTCCTCCAGATTAGAGTACACCTTCTCTTAACCACTATGCCACTGTTGCTTCTCATTGCCAAATTTAAAACTGTATTTTGAAGCCACCTCATTGGTATGGGTAACAGAATGCGTGATATTGAAGAATAGTAAATTTGGATGGCATGGTTATTTGTGGTATGATAACAAGAAAATGCATCAAGATTTTTCTAGTCACTGGCTCATTCCACACATGCAGAATAATGCACTTTCAAACTGCTTTCAGTGCTCTTAGAAGCTGTGCGGAATGGCAAAATCCACTTGCAAACAGTTGTGAAAGTGCTTTGAAAACGCATTATTTGGCGTGTGCGGAAGGGGCCACTGTTTTAGAAGGAATCTCCTTTGGAAATGGTCAAAATATAAAAGGTTAATAATAAGTGTAACTCCTTTATGGTTGTCTCCAGTTGACGCTTAGATAAGAAGTAAATATGCAAGAAAATGGCCTACTTCTAGAAAATTGTCAAATTTCTAAGATGACAAATGTGAACTTAAAAGTCTATGGATTACTTATAATAAATAGTTAAAAATTGGTTTCACTACTATCAGCTTCTAGAAACATTTACAGCTAGCCGATTGCAAAAATATGTGTTTTATCACACATACGATAGATTTTGAGTGTAAAATATGTACAAATAATAATAAATTGATTGCTGAAATTCATAAGATCTTACTGAAATAGGATACCGAAGATGAGATGACTAAATCGTAATGATTAAATGGGCTAGAAATGTTGGTAGAAGCATATAAATGGAACAGTGGGAGAAACTGTGGAAGGAGGATTCAAAGTTCACAGCATGCTATAATCAAAAGAAAGATTATTATAAAATGATGTATAGGATCATGTTGTGATAAAAAGTTGGCAAATATGTATGAAGGTACAACAGATGTTGGAAACATTAACAACAGGAGGAATCTTTCAGATGTGGTGGATGTGTAAAGAAGTTCAGTGGTTCTGGGATATGATATTAAAAGAAATACAAAAGGTTCTGAAGACAATTGCGGAAAAAAACCTGAGACTTCTTGAGATTCATGGGAGATGGCATTTCAATTCAGTACATACAACTCTTCATGTACATGACTGCTGCAGCAGGGATTCTACATGCACAAAAATGGAGGGACAATAAAATACCCACAAAGGAGGACTGGATCTTGAAAGTCACAGAATGTTCAGAAATGGCAAAATTGATGTCTCTATTAAGGGACAATAATATGGACAACTTTTTGCAAAACTGGAAACCTTTTCTGGAATACCTTTTGAGAACTTATTCAAACAGGGAAACAATAACAGGATTTGGAATCTAAAAGAAAACAGCAGAAAGTGTTAGAATATTAGTAAAACAAAAATCATTGAATTAATGTTTCTCTAACTTTGTGCATAAATTTAGAGTTGACTTTCAAAATATGAGATAGCTGAAAGTCATTGTGGGGTGTGTAATGGATTCTATGTTGTCATGCCCCCCACAGAAGCCTTTATTATTTTCATTGTTAAGTATAAGTTTCCCATAGATAGCATCAGTGGTGGGATCCAAAAATTTTAATAACAGGTTCCGATGGTGGTGGGATTCAAACAGTGGCGCACTTACACACACTCCAGTCCCAATTGGGCAGGGAGATTCCTTTAGTAACCTTTCTTGGCAGAAAAAAATTAGTAACCACTTCTAGAGAAGTGGTGAGAACTGGTTGGATCCCACCTCTGGATAGCATGGGTTTAGTCCTCTGTATAGTCTCCAAAGGGAGGGCATTTTAGTTAGCCCCTGCTTCTTTAAGAAGTTTCCCAAGAGGCAGTCTTTCTGTTATCTCCCAGAAATGCCCCTGTTTAACTCAGTTCAGTACAGGTGCCCAAGGAGTTAGGAGGCAGCAGCATTTTGCCACGTCAAAGGTGTACAGAGAGCACAAGTCAAAGGTGTACAGAGAGGTGTACAGTTGAGGTTTACAGAGAATAGTAGCCAGATAAAGACTCAAGGAACTTAAAGAAGTGGCCTTTCCTGGAAACAGTCAAGGAAAGAACAAAAGTTGACAGCTTCTACTGTCCGGTCAAGCAAGTACTTTAATTTACCCAGACCCTGGGAGGAGTCAGGGTCTCCATTCTTCTCAATATTAAACCTTTTGTTTGAACTGCTAAACCTTGCTTGTGACCCTCCCACTCCGTTCTGGCAGGGCACAGGGCACCAAAAGCAGTTTTGCTTGGGGAACCACTGGCGTTCCTGCCTAGGGACATGGGGTACCCCTTGTCCCAGTATCAGGTGGGAGGTCCGTGGGGGGGGCATAAAACATCCTCCCTACACCAGAGAGGGATTGAGCAAGCCCTAGAAAGAGCAGGCACTGAAGCAGCCGGCTGCTCCCAGTGCCCTGTGCGTGGCTCCGCCCACTCTTAATGCAGGTGGCCTGGAGTGTCAGAGTGAGGAGAAATCTTAGTAAAAGCCTTAAATTAAGTGTGGCATTTTCTCAGAAGCCTTCTCCCCAGCGAGGCCCGACAGACGGCACAGGAGAAGGAAGCTGAGCTTAGGGAGCCAAGAAGCAGCAGCAGAACTGAAGACGATGCTGGCCGTTTGCTTGAAGTGAAACCAACTGAGATAAGAGTTGACTTGTGAGAGATTTTACATGCTTAAAGTTAATTCCCCACTTGCACTTTGGCTTGGAGCTGTTTCTCTACTCAGCCCTAGCAGCTACCTCCACAAGGGTTGGTGTGAGGTTGCCTGAGTGCAAGGGAAAGTGGTGGGGGAGGAGCCATGCCTGTTTGCTTGCTGGTGGTGGGAGGTGATTTGTGAGAGATGATGCTGATAACACTTGGAAACCTTCGGATGGGGGGGTGACTTGTGAGAGAGATTTACATGCTTAAAAGTTAATTCCCACTTGCACTGGCTTGGAGCTGTTTCTAGGGGCTAACAACCTACCTCATAAGGTTGGTGTGAGGGACACAATTAGGAAGAAGAGAGTTGGTGGGAGAAAGCCATGTATGTTTTGCCTTTGGTAGTGGGAGGTGTTTTGTAGGCTATGGTGCAAAAAAAAAAAAATCATTGTTGTAGGTCGTTGTGAGTGCGTCCATACCTACAGGGTGGAGGGCACCAAGCTCAGGAATTACAGTCCCAGGCTCCAGTTTGCCTAGATTTGCCCCTGTGGGGAACAAAACATATGTTGTTTTGTTGTTGCTGCTGTTGTTGGTATCTATGTATGTATTTATGTGTTTTTTCATGCGAGAAAAATAAAAAAAGCATGATTAAACGAGAAAGTGGTTGGAAGTGCATTATTCGGCATTTGTGAAAGCACCCTCAATCCACCCTACCTCACAGGGTTGTTGTGAGGACGAAATGGAGGAGAGGAGAATGGGGTAAACTGCTTTGAATGCCCATTATTGCTGTGGCTCAGCCTGGTCTGGCTAAGGACCCTGGGAGGAAGACTCAGATGGAGAGGAGGGGACAGTTTTGGTTCCAGATTCCCAGGCGCTACCTGTACATGCGGAGCCTGAGCAGTCAGTCATTCCTACAGGATCCCAGGTCAGAGAGCTTAGGCAGAACATTCAGGCTGGGATCCACGGCCAGGTCCCAAGCTCTGAGAGATTCCCCAGCCAGAGAGTCTGAAAAGCTCTGAGACCTCTTCATCCTCTTGATACTAGGCTTGGGAGGGGACCTACCAGCTCAATCACCCCTCCCTGCATCTCAAGAGCCCCAGCAGAGGTGGGGATCCAGCAGGTTCTCTGAGTTTGAGTAGGTTACTAATTATGTGTGTGTGCGAGAGGGTTGCACTAATTGGTGACTTTGCCCGCGTGATTTTTGCCTTAGTTATGCCCCTCCTCTCAGCAGTGGCGCTGGGAGCACTTAAAACAGTCCTAGCAGGAGGTGCACCAGCGTGCGTGGCAGCCCTGCGCCTCGTGCGTGTCGTTTCCACCCAAGGGACCAGTGCGGTGGCTGCGTCCACTTGCCACAGCTCCGCTTGAGTGTGCCCCTCCCGGAATGCCCAGCCACGTCCCGTCATGCCCCGCCCAGCCCATTGGTGCCTCACATACAGTTTTGAATCCCACCACCAGGGGAACCTGTAACAAAAAATTTTGGATCCCACCACTGCCCAGGAGCAATGCAAGAGGAGACTGTGTGCTAGTTTACAGCAAAGGAGATCTTAGCAGCAGGTTAGTAGCTATGAGGCGAGCTGAATTGGATGCAAAGTCTTTGCGGGAACCAGACTAAAGTAACCCAGCTGCAAGAAGTTATTTGCACTAGTGAACGGGAGTCTGGCTATAACAGAGAGGTTGCAGCTGAGCTAGCTTGTGGTAGCCACCTTGTGGTTCAGTTTGCAGGTCACTGTTTGTGGAGGAGTGAGGAATCAAACCCGGTTCTCCAGATTAGAGATCAACAGCTGTTAACCACTATACCATGCTGGAGAAAAGCAGGTGTAAACAAAGTAAATAAATACCTATTTCAGAGATAGTGTATGTGGACACTGTTTGACACTTGGGCTACCTGTCTATTGGAGACTTGTAGAATTTCCAGGCCTACCTTATACCTTGGGTTGCCATTTTCCAGGTGGGGCCTGGAGATCTCCGGGGAATTCAACTTATCTCCAGACAACATTTCCCTGGGCGAAATGGCAACTTCAGCAGGTAGACACTATGGAATCATATCCCCACTGAGTTCCCTCCTCTCCAAACTTCATTTTCCCCAGGGTCTCCTTCCAAAACGCCAAGATTTTTCCAAGGGCTACAAGTACCCCAACAACAGCTGGGGAATGTACAGGCTGGATGGGGCAATTCTTATAGTGCATATTGTAAATAGTACAGCCTGGGAGAGGGTTAGTTGCCATAAACACGCAATTAAATAAAAAGTTTTATGCAGCTAGTAAATCACGGAGGAAGTGTAAGTTAGCATGATGAGTGTTTTATCTGTTCTGTGACTAGAAAACCTCAGATACCAGCACTGGCGCCTTGTAGCAGAAGAAATGTTCCCCAAGAAAGGGGGGCAGGAACGCAGAGGAAAAAGACATACCACAACTAAGATTCAGATGGAATCTTATCTACTGACGCTTGACATGGAGTGGCAGGGAGGGAATCCCCCGATGCAACACTATATTTTGTTAGCTGGTTTTAATTTATCATCTGCTGACAACAATATATTTCTCCAAGCAGCTGTACAAAGACTACTGGAAAACATAATAGTCAGCACCAGGTTGCTCAAATTCCCACAAGGAGGCTGGCTTCAAATTGCTTTATTTTATGCAACAGAGGACTATTAGGTGACAAGAACTCTTCTCATCTGGGCTACAAGGCAAGAAGGGTGAGGTGAGATATCTTTTCGTGGAGCATCTCAGAATGTGAAGGGCGCACATAGTATACACCACATGTCAAGTTGCAACCTATGGTGGTCCAGTGGGGGTCTTCAAAACAAGGGTGTGTAAAGGTGGTTTGCCTCTGGACTTCCTTGGTGGTCTCCCATCCAAATACTGACCAGGACCAACACTTCTTAGCATCCACAAGCTTGGGCTAGACTGGTACTATAGCAGTAGTGACCCTGGCAGTTTTGCTTATCACCTCTCTCCACGACCACCAACCACCGATCATCCTTCACTCTCAAAAATGCAGATTGCACCAGGAGACTCCTCCTGATGGTTCTCTGGCTGACCTCCTTCCCACTATCCCTCTTTTTCTGATACAGACGGATCTCTTTCACATACTTGACTCAGCCAATAACTCTTTCTGTCCCGAATGCTCTGTGTGGCTTATGCAATATTGACTTTAGTCAAAATCTTGTGGAGAGAGGTATGTAATGGGACAAATATTTCAGAAACGGCTGAAGCTCTGAACTTGTGATTCCAAGAATAGGACATAATTGTTGCACGTGTTTCAGTAGGAGATGGCCGAGGCCATATTTTTTATTCTCATGAGGGCAGATGTCTTGATTTGATGGGTGATGGTTTCTTTGTGTTGGGACAAGAGGTAGATTCCTGTGAATCTGGCTGGAAGGCACCATCTTCTTTTGGCCGTTGTTGTTGTTGTTGTTGTTGTTGTTGTTGTTGCCTTGCCTCAGCAAGAAATATAAGGACCCTTGCAGACAGTTTTAACTCAGCACTTTTTCCAGCTTACTGCTTCATGGAGTTCCTAAGCCAGCTTTTATCTCAGCTTTCTGTTTTGCAGCCCTTCCAAACCAGCTTTGCCACAGTTTTCTGTATCATGGATCTCCTGAATTAATTTTACCGCAACCTTCTGTTTCACAGTGCACTGAAACCAGCTTTTATTCCAGTTTCTTGCTTCATAACACCCAGTTCAGTTTTACCTGTTTCCTGCTTCACAGAAGCTAAACAAATTTTACCTCAAGTTTTCTGTTTCACAGCCCTCCTAAGCCAGCTTTACCACAGTTTTCTGCTTCACAGAGCTCCTAAATAAATTTTACCTCAACTTTATGCTTCATGGTGCACCTAAACCAGCTTTAATTCCAGCTTTTTACTTCACAACACCCAGTTCAGCTTTATTTCTATTTGCTGCTTCGCAGAACTAACCATTTTTACCTCAGTTTTTTGTTTCACAACCGTCCTAAGTCACCTTTACCAGTTTTCTGCTTCACATAATCAATTTTTACCTCAGCTTTCTGCTTCATGGTGCACCTAAACCAGCTTTTATTCCAGCTTTCTGCTCCATAGCACTCCTAATTCAGCTTTACCACTGTTTTCTGCTTCACAGAGCTGAGCCTATTTTTACCTCAGCTTTCTGCTTCACAGCACTCCCAAGCCAGCCTTTACATTGCCTTTTTTTAAAAGCACTCCTAAGCCAAATTTTCCTTCAGTCCTTTATACTGCCATTGTTTCCCATATACTGTTTGGGATTTGTTCCCAACATTCTTGGTGGGTGGTAAAAAGTTCTGTCAAGTGGAAGGTGTTAAGCTGGGTTGACCCCGCTTAGCTTCTGAGACCTGATAAGAATGTGATAGCCGGGCCATTCAAGTCAGAACAAGGCTTTTAGAACAATTTTTAAAAGCCCTCAACTAAAAAGTTGATTAAAATAGTCTCAGAAATCCAGTATAAACAGGGACCTAGACTTGTTTAAGGAGAACATACTGTTTCCTTTATTAAATAACTATGTTTGGTATCAAGCTGGACCAAGATTGGTCTTGGCCTAATTTGCTTTCTCCTTGATATGCAAATAGTGGTCAATTCCATGCAGAAAAGTATGGCTGATTCCGCATGGGCCAAAAACAGTGGTGTGAAAACGGTGTGAAAACGGTGTAAAAGGGTTTAAAATGGTGTAAAAGGGTTTACACCATTTTCACACCGTTTTCTCACCGCTGTTTTTGGCCCGTGCAGAATCAGCCTATAATAGGTTGCAGTCATGATTGGGGGTGTATCTGCCTGGGGACATGAGCTACCCCATGTCCCCAGGCACAACAAATCTGGTCCTGTGGGGGCGGCGTGCAAAATTGGGCAGTGACGTGTCATCGACATGTGCAGGGCTGTTGTTGACGTGTGTGGGGCCAAGGGAGGCTGAAGATGACAAGATGTTATATATATATAATATTATATGTTAATATATAAATGTTATATATACATAATAAATTCAGTTAACAAAAACAGCATTAAAATGACCCATTAAAATTATTCAAGAGGGTTAGGATTAGGGTTTTCAGCAGTCAAAGCAAAAATGACACACTTTAAGTAACAAAAGGATCAGTGACAGATAAAAGAAAAAAATAACTTCTCTGAATCTGAAGAATCATTAAAATCTGTTAATATTGCCTCTATTGGATTGTCAGTGGATTCACTTTGCCCTTTGTCCTATTCAGAAGCTTATAGGAAATTAAAAGGTCAACTATTGGATAGAGAGTTCTCTACCCTAATCACCGCAGCCAAGAAAACGTGTCCCCCCCCTGTATTTTTCTCTCCCATTTGAACGGGGCCACTTGGCACATTACCTGTATTGCTTAATAAACCCCGTTCAAAGGAGAGCCATAATGCTCGCCAGGTTTAATGTTATGCCTTCTGCCTTGTTGCATGGCAGATTTAATAAGCAAGAAAAGGCTAAAAGATTGTGCCCATGTAACGTCGGCTCAGTTGAATCTCTGGCCCACCAATTACTACACTGTCTCAGATTCAAGGAAATCAGATCCAAGTATGTGACTCTTACTCCTTTACATTTACCCCATCTCCCCGATTTAATTAGATTACACGACTTGTTGGACAACCCTGATCCTTCTCTCTGTATGATAGTGGCAGACTTTCTCCTGGAAATTACTAAATGCCAGTAGATTTCCTTCGACCTAACATTTATTTCCTGTATTGTATATGCTTTTTAATCCGTTTTTTATTATTGTTGTACTGTTGTCTATGCCAATAAAGGCTTGCTTCTGAAAAAAAAAATCTGTTAATAGCTTCTCATGAAATAATGTACTAAGTTCTTAAATCCAAAAATGCGGAGCCAGAGTCTGAGGATAGTGACCTACAAAGTAGAAGACTGGCACAGTGAATTGGTGCAAAGGCCACTCTGCGATTTGGTGAAGTAATATTAACCAAATAAGAAGCTCTAATATGCTGCTTTTTTATTGATTTATACTCATTTTTGGAATATGTATTGCTGTGTTCATGGATTCTGTACCATGTATTAGTGTAAGAGAAAACTCTAGAGACACTGAAATAACAAACGTGACTAATGGGTAATGAGCCATAGCAAACAGTACATAACTCTACGTTATTGGAATCAGATAAGTCTGAGAGATACCTGTGGAAATTTCTTTTGGTGATAGCTAGGTTTAAAGAAGAATGTAAACACATTAAAGCAAATCCTTCAATGTGTGCTGGAGCTAGCTTATTGTAGCCCCAAATCTGTGGCTATAAATCAGCAGACACCTAGTAACGGTTTTAGAGTTATCATCACGTCATCTTTGCATGTTCTTAACGTAAGGACAATACAGTGATTTAATTACTCAATCTGTGATAGCTGAACTTACCGCCATAAATCAGTACAAAAATCAATGAGGTGGTGTGGACCTTCAAATCCTTATATGTACCCATGAAACCCTTTGGGTGTCCTTGGGCGTGGTTCAGACAAACAGAAAACTCTGATTTTGTGCTATATTGACAAGTTTAGGAGGAGCCTCACTCATATGATTCCTGCTTCTCTGTTCGCTTCCACCTTTCGGCTGCAATCTGCTTTTTACTGACAAACCAGGGTTTGAGCTTCCCCAGCAAACTGGCTTTATAAATTGGGAAGAAATCGTGGTTTGTCTTCTCCAGTTTGATACATTCCTGAAGATTTGGGGGCAGTTTTGGGCAAGGGCAAAGTTTGGGGAAAGGAAGGAGCTTAGCCAGAATGTGATGCCAGTAGATCTGCCCCCCCAAATACGATCGCCCACCTCCAGTTGCCCCTGGAGATTTCCTGCTATTATAATTGATCTCACGCTCAGCAGTCCTGAGCGGCAGATTTCACCAGATCCCGTATCAACAAAGAACATCTCCCTGCTCACGAAAGGCCATCGAAACAATCGAGCACGTCCTTCTAGGTCAGTGATGGTGAACCTTTTTGAGACCGAGTGCCCAAATTGCAACCCGAAACCCACTTATTTATCGCAAAGTGCCAACACGGCAATTTAACCTGAATACTGAGGTTTTAGTTTAGAAAAAATGGTTGGCTCTGAGGAGTGCATTACTCGGGAGTAAGCTTGGTGGTAGAAGGTGGCTTTGCTTTGAAGCAACCATGCAACTCTTCGAACGGGTGAATCACGACCCTAGGAGGGTTTACTCAGAAGCAAGCCACATTGCCAGCAACTGAGCTTAATCCCAGGTAAAGGATTGTGCTTTAGTTTTTCACGTGAAAATCAGTGGGGTTTAACAGCGCTTAACAGGGTTACCTATACTGCTTCCCCAAAATTAGGTCTTAGCTTCTTCTTCTGCTTCTTCTTCTTCTTCTTCTTCTTCTGCTTCTTCTTCTTCTTCTTCTTCTTCTTCTTCTTCTTCTTCTTCTTCTTCTTCTTCTTCTTCTTCTTCTTCTTCTTCTTCTTCTTTTTCTTCTTCTTCTTCTTCCCACAACAGACACCTTGTGAGGTAGGTGGAGCTGAGAGAGTGTGAGAGAACTGTGATTAGCCCAAGGTCACCCAACAGGCTTCATGTGGACAAGTGAAGAAACAAACTCAAATCATCAGATTAGAGTCTGCCACTCTTAGCCACTATACCACACTGGCTCTCAAATCCAAAATAAGTAGCTCCCACCATTTGATAAAGCTCACCTGATTTTTCAAGGAATCCTGAACTTTGTAATAAAGTGGGACTTTGCAAAGGCAGTGCTGAGAAGCGAGCTAAACTCAATGAATTTTTAAAAAATATGTGGAATGATTCCCAGCAAGGATTATGGTGCAGGAAGGAAACATGTGTCAGAATCCCAAAAACTGAAACAAACTCATGTATAAGAACAGTAGTTTATTGAGTATTGAGGATCTTCTCTGGTCATGCCAGAACTGAGGTTCGCCCGCGCAAAACCCAGTAGTTAAAGTAGCTTGCACCCCCCCCCCTCCTGGGAAAGCATGCCCAAAAGGAACTGTGAAAGAGATAACAGTAGAGATGGCCAGGCACTGACCTTGAGCAGCACCTGGTACAGTACAACATCATACAGAAGACAGTTGAAAGTCAGATAGAAATGCAATTAACCCATTCCACCACCCCCAGCATACAGAAAGCAGCAATAACAAAATCCTCATAATAACAGGCCTCCTGACAACATGCTTACCTACACATTGCGAAGCAGGAAAAGGCAAATGATACCCCTCATGCTGGAGAAGTTGCTATCTTTGTCAGAATGGTAATTATTAATTTGCATATAGGGAATAATTATAAACTCTGTGTATTGTCGAAGGCATTCACGGCTGGAATCACTGGGGTGTTGTGTGGTTTCCGGGCTGTATGGCCGTGTTCTAGTAGCATTTTCTCCTGATGTTTCGCCTTCATCTGTGGCTGGCATCTTCAGAGGATCTGATGGTAGTAAAGCCAGTGGAGTCTACATATCTGTGTAAATGTAAAGGGTGCAATTAGCAAGCTTGCTAATAGCTTGCTAATTGCACCCTTTACACCTGTTAACAGGTAAAATGGTTCTTCCACCCTGGACATCCTACTAACTAGAATATGGCCATACAGCCCGGAAACCACACAACACCCCAATTATAATCTCTGCAAGCTTAAAATTAGGCATGCTGACCTCCAGGTGAGATCTTGGGAGTCTCTGGAATTACAAGTCATCTACTACAGGACTACTACAGGACTACAAAAATCCGTTCCCCTGGAGAAAATGGATGCTTTGGAAGGTGGGCTCTATATCATAAGAACATAAGAACATAAGAACAAGCCAGCTGGATCAGACCAGAGTCCATCTAGTCCAGCTCTCTGCTACTCACAGTGGCCCACCAGGTGCCTTTGGGAGCTCACGTGCAGGATGTGAAAGCAATGGCCTTCTGCTGCTGCTGCTCCCGAGCACCTGGTCTGCTAAGGCATTTGCAATCTCAGATCAAAGAGGATCAAGATTGGTAGCCATAGATCGACTTCTCCTCCATAAATCTGTCCAAGCCCCTTTTAAAGCTATCCAAGTTAGTGGCCATCACCACCTCCTGTGGCAACATATTCCAAACACCAACCACACATTGCGTGAAGAAGTGTTTCCTTTTATTAGTCCCAATTTTTCCCCCCAGCATTTTCAATGGATGCCCCCTGGTTCTAGTATAGTGAGTGTAGTCGACCCACGCGGTCAGCGTAAGAACGAGACGAGACGCGGAGAT